>NW_024427947.1:0-49597 GCF_017562075.2 Anopheles merus | reverse complement strand
ATTCTATAGTGAATTCAAGCACTTTTGAGGCACTTTTGGTGACTGTCGAGGGTATTCTATGGTGGATCCAAGCACTTCTGAGGCACTTTTGGTGACTTTTGAGAGTATTCTATGGTGGATCCAAGCACTTCTGAGGCACTTTTGGTGACTTTCTAGGGTATTCTATGGTGGATCCAAGCACTTCTGAGGCACTTTTGGTGACTGTCGAGGGTATTCTATAGTGAATTCAAGCACTTTTGAGGCACTTTTGGTGACTGTCGAGGGTATTCGATGGTGGATCCAAGCACTTCTGAGGCACTTTTGGTGACTTTCTAGGGTATTCTATGGTGGATTCAAGCACTTTGAGGCACTTTTGGTGACTTTGGAGTATTCTATGGTGGATCGAAGCACTTCTGAGGCACTTTTGGTGACTTTCTAGGGTATTCTATGGTGGATCCAAACTCTTCTATGACATTTTTGGTGACTTTCTAGGGTAATCGTTGGTGGATCCAAGCACTTCTGAGGCACTTTTGGTGACTTTCTAGGGTATTCTATGGTGGATCCAAGCACTTCTGAGGCACTTTTGGTGACTGTCGAGGGTATTCTATGGTGGATCCAAGCACTTCTGAGGCACTTTTGGTGACTGTCGAGGGTATTCGATGGTGGATCCAAACTCTTCTATGACATTTTTGGTGACTTTCTAGGGTAATCTGGTGGATCCAAGCATTCTGAGGCCATATGGTGACTGTCGAGGGTATTCTGTGGTGGATCCAAGCACTTCTGAGGCACTTTTGGTGACTTTTTGAGAGTTTCTATGGTGGATCCAAGCACTTCTGAGGCACTTTTGGTGACTTTCTAGGGTATTCTATGGTGGATCTCAGAACTTCTGAGGCTCTTTTGGTGACTGTCGAGGGTATTCTATGGTGGATACAAGCACTTCTGAGATACTTTTGGTGACTGTCGTGGGTATTCTGTGGTGGATCCAAGCACTCCTCAGGCACTTTTGGTGACTGTCAAGAGTATTCTATGGTGGATCCAAGCACTTCTGAGGCTCTTTTGGTGACTGTCGAGGGTATTCTATGGTGGATCCAAGCACTTCTGAGGCACTTTTTGTTACTTTCTAGGGTATTCTATGGTGGATCTTAGCACTTCTGAGGCACTTTTGGTGACTGTCAAGAGTATTCTATGGTGGATCCAAGCACTTCTGAGGCACTTTTGGTGACTGTCGAGGGTATTCTATGGTGGATCCAAGCACTTCTAAGGCACTTTTGGTGACTGTCGAGGATATTCTATGGTGGATCCAAGCACTTCTGAGGCACTTTTGGTGACGGTCGAGGGTATTCTGGTGGATCCAAGCACTTCTAAGGCACTTTTGGTGACTGTCAAGGGTATTCTATGGTGGATCCAAGCACTTCTGAGGCACTTTTGGTGACTGTCAAGAGTATTCTATGGTGGATCCAAGCACTTCTGAGGCACTTTTGGTGACTGTCGATGACATTCTATGGTGGATCCAAGCACTTCTGAGGCTCTTTTGGTGACTGTCGAGGGAATTCTATGGTGGATCCAAGCACTTCTGAGGCACTTTTTGTTTCTTTCTAGGGTATTCTATGGTGGATCCAAGCACTTCTGAGATACTTTTGGTGACTGTCGAGGGTATTCTGTGGTGGATCCAAGCACTCCTCAGGCACTTTTGGTGACTGTCAAGAGTATTCTATGGTGGATCAAGCATTCTGAGATACTTTGGTGACTGTCGAGGGTATTCTGTGGTGGATCCAAGCACTTCTGAGGCACTTTGGTGATTGTCGATGACATTCTATGGTGGATCCAAGCACTTCTGAGGCACTTTTGGTGACTGTCGATGATATTCTATGGTGAATCCAAGCACTTCTGAGGCTCTTTGGTGACTGTCGAGGGTATTTTATGGTGGATCCAAGCACTTCTGAGGCACTTTTTTTCTTTCTAGGGTATTCTATGGTGGATCCAAGCACTTCTGAGATACTTTTGGTGATGTCGAGGGTATTCTGTGGTGGATCCAAGCACTCCTCGGGCATTTGGTGACTGTCAAGAGTATTCTATGGTGGATCCAAGCACTTCTGAGGCACTTTTGGTGACTGTCGAGGGTATTCTATGGTGGATCCAAGCACTCCTCAGGCACTTTTGGTGACTGTCGAGGGTATTCTATGGTGGATCCAAGCACTTCTGAGGCACTTTTAGTGACTGTCGAGGATATTCTATGGTGGATCTTAGCACTTCTGAGGCACTTTTGGTGACTGTAGAGGATATTCTATGGTGGATTTAAGCACTTCTGAGGCTCTTTTGGTGACTTTCGAGGATATATATGGTGGATCCAAGCACTTCTGAGGCACTTTTGGTGACTTGTCGAGGGTAGTCTATGGTGGATCCAAGCACTCCTCAGGCACTTTTGGTGACTGTCGAGGGTTTTCTATGGTGGATCCAAGCACTTCTGAGGCACTTTTTGTTACTTTCTAGGGTATTCTATGGTGGATCCAAGCACTTCTGAGGCACTTTTGGTGACTGTCAAGAGTATTCTATGGTGGATCCAAGCACTTGTGAGGTACTTTTGGTGACTGTCGAGGATATTCTATGGTGGATCCAAGCACTCCTCAGGCACTTTTGGTGACTGTCGAGGGTATTCTATGGTGGATCCAAGCACTTCTGAGGCACTTTTGGTGACTGTCGAGGATATTCTATGGTGGATCCAAGCACTTCTGAGGCACTTTTGGTGACTGTCGAGGGTATTCTATGGTGGATCCAAGCACTTCTAAGGCACTTTTGGTGACTGTCGAGGGTTTTCTATGGTGGATCCAAGCACTTCTGAGGCACTTTTGGTGACGGTTGAGGGTATTCTATGGTGGATCCAAGCACTTCTGAGGCACTTTTGGTGACTTTCGAGGATATTCTATGGTGGATTTAAGCACTTCTGAGGCTCTTTTGGTGACTGTCGAGGATATTCTATGGTGGATCCAAGCACTTCTGAGGCACTTTTGGTGACTGTCGAGGGTATTCTATGGTGGATCCAAGTATTTCTGAGGCAGTTTTTTTGACTTTCTAGGGTATTCTATGGTGGATTCAAGCACTTCTGAGGCACTTTTTGTTACTTTCTAGGGTATTCTATGGTGAATCCAAGCATTTCTGAGGCACTTTTGGTGACTTTTTAGGGTATTGTATGGTGGATCGAAGCACTTCTCAGGCACTTTTGGTGACTGTCAAGGGTATTCTATGATGGATCCAAGCACTTCTGAGGCACTTTTGGTGACAGTCGAGGGTATTCTATGATGGATCCAAGCACTTCTGAGGCACTTTTGGTGACCTTCGAAGGTATTTTATAGTGGATCCAAGCACTTCTGAGGCACTTTTGGTGACTGTCAAGAGTATTCTATACTGGATCCAAGCACTTCTGAGGCACTTTTGGTGACTGTCGAGGGTATTCTGTGGTGGATCCAAGCACTTCTGAGGCGCTTTTGGCGACTTTCGAGGGTATTCTATGGTGGCTCCAAGCACTTCTAAGGCACTTTTGGTGACTTTCGAGGATATTCTATGGTGGATCCAAGCACTTCTGAGGCACTTTTGGTGACTGTCGAGGGTATTCTATGATGGATCCAAGCACTTCTGAGGCACTTTTGGTGACTGTCGAGGGTATTCTATGGTGGATCCAAGCAGTTTTAAGGCACTTTTGGTGACTGTCGAGGGTATTCTATGGAGGATCCAAGCACTTTTGAGGCACTTTTGGTGACTGTCGAGGGTATTCTATGGTGGATCCAAGCACTTCTGAGGCACTTTTGGTGACTGTCGAGGATATTCTGTGGTGGATCCGAGCACTTCTGAGGCACTTTTGGTGACTGTCGAGGGTATTCTATGGTGGATTCAAGCACTTTTGAGGCACTTTTGGTGACCGTCGAGGGTAGTCCATGGTGGATCCAAGCAGTTTTAAGGCACTTTTGGTGATTGTCGAGGGTATTCTATGGTGGATCGAATCACTTCTGAGGCACTTTTGGTGACTGTCGAGGGTATTCTATGGTGGATCCAAGCACTTCTGAGGCACTTTTAGTGACTGTCGAGGATATTCTGTGGTGGATCCAAGCACTTCTGAGGCACTTTTGGTGACCGTCGAGGGTAGTCCATGGTGGATCTATGCACTTCTGAGGCACTTTTGGTGACTGTCGAGGGTATTCTATGCTGGATGCAAGTACTTCTGAGGGACTTTTGGTGACTGTCGAGGATATTCTATGGTGGATCCAAGCATTTCTGTGGCACTTTTGGTGACTTTCTGGGGTAATCTATGGTGGATGCAAGCACTTCTGAGGGACTTTTGGTGACTGTCGAGGGTATTCTATGGTGGATCCAAGCACTGCTGAGGCACTTTTGGTGACTGTCGAGGGTATTCTATGGTGGATCCGAGCAGTTCTAAGGCACTTTTGGTGACTGTCGATGGTATTTTATAGTGGATCCAAGCACTTCTGAGGCACTTTTGGTGACTGTCAAGAGTATTCTATAGTGGATCCAAGCACTTCTGAGGCACTTTTGGTGACTGTCGAGGGTATTCTATGATGGATCCAAGCACTTCTGAGGCACTTTTGGTGACTTTCTAGGGTATTTTATGATGGAAGCAAGCACTTCTGAGGGTCATTTGGTGACTGTCGAGGGTATTCTATAGTGAATTCAAGCACTTTTGAGGCACTTTTGGTGACTGTCGAGGGTATTCTATGGTGGATCCAAGCAGTTCTAAGGCACTTTTGGTAACTGTCGATGGTATTCTATGGTGTATCCAAGCAGTTTTAAGGCACTTTTGGTGACTGTCGAGGGTATTCTATGGTGGATTCAAGCACTTCTGAGGCACTTTTGGTGACCGTCGAGGGTAGTCCATGGTGGATCTATGAACTTCTGAGGCACTTTTGGTGACTGTCGAGGGTAGTCCATGGTGGATCTATGCACTTCTGAGGCACTTTTGGTGACTGTCGAGGGTATTCTATGGTGGATCCAAGCATTTATGAGGCACTTTTGGTGACCTTCTAGGGTATTTTATGATGGAAGCAAGCACTTCTGAGGGACTTTTGGTGACTGTCGAGGATATTCTATGGTGGATCCAAGCACTTCTGAGGCACTTTTGGTGACCGTCGAGGGTAGTCCATGGTGGATCTAAGCACTTCTGAGGCACTTTTGGTGACTGTCGAGGGTATTCTATGGTGGATCCAAGCAGTTTTAAGGCACTTTTGGTGACTTTCGAGGGTATTCTATGGTGGATCCAAGCACTTCTGAGGCACTTTGGTGACTGTCGAGGGTATTCTATGGTGGATCCAAGCACTTCTGAGACACTTGTGGTGACTGTCGAGGGTATTCTATGGTGAATCCAAGCACTTTTGAGGCACTTTTGGTGACTGTCGAGGGTATTCTATGGTGAATCCATGCCCTTCTGAGGCACTTTTGGTGATTGTCGAGAGTATTCTATGGTGGATCCACGCAGTTCTGAGGCACTTTTGGTGACTGTCGAGGGTATTCTATGGTGGATCCAAGCACTTCTAAGGAACTTTTTGTGACTGTCGAGGGTAGTCTATGGTGGATCCAGCACTTCTAAGGCACTTTTGGTGACGGTCAAGGGTATTCGACGGTGGATCCAAACACTTCTAAGGTAGTCTATGATGGATCCAAGCACATCTGAGGCACTTTTGGTGACTGTCGAGGGTATTCTATGGTGAATCCATGCACTTCTGAGGCACTTTTTGGTGACTGTCGAGGGTATTCTATGGTGAATCCATGCACTTCTGAGGCACTTTTGGTGACTGTCGAGGGTATTCTATGGTGGATCCAAGCACTTCTGAGACACTTTTGGTGACTGTCGAGGGTATTCTATGGTGGATCCACGCAGTTCTGAGGCAATTTTGGTGACTGTCGAGGTTATTCTATGGTGGATCCAAGCACTTCTAAGGCTTTTTTGGTGACGGTCAAGGGTATTCGACGGTGGATCCAAACACTTCTGAGACACTTTTGGTGACTGTCGAGGGTATTCTATGGTGGATCCAAGCACTTCTGAGACACTTTTGGTGACTGTCGAGGGTATTCTATGGTGAATCCATGCACTTCTGAGGCACTTTTGGTGACTGTCGAGGGTATTCTATGGTGAATCCATGCACTTCTGAGGCACTTTTGGTGACTGTCGAGGGTATTCTAAGGTGGATCCAAGCACTTCTGAGGCACTTTTGGTGACTGTCGAGCTTAGTCTATGGTGGATCCAAGCATTTCTTAGGCACTTTTGGTGACTGTCGAGGGTAGTCTATGGTGGATCCAAGCACTTCTAAGGAACTTTTTGTGACTGTCAAGGGTAGTCTATGGTGGATCCAAGCACTTCTAAGGCACTTTTGGTGACGGTCAAGGGTATTCGACGGTGGATCCAAACACTTCTAAGGTAGTCTATGGTGGATCCATGCACTTCTGAGGCACTTTTGGTGACTGTCGAGGGTATTCTATGGTGAATCCAAGCACTTTTGAGGCACTTTTGGTGACTGTCGAGGGTATTCTATGGTGGATCCAAGCACTTCTGAGGCTCTTTTGGTGACTGTCGAGAGTATTCTATGGTGGATCCAAGCACTTCTGAGGCACTTTTGGTGACTGTCGAGGGTATTCTATGGTGAATCCAAGCACTTCTGAGGCACTTTTGGTGACTGTCGAGAGTATTCTATGGTGGATCCAAGCACTTCTGAGGCACTTTTGGTGACTGTCGAGGGTATTCTATGGTGGATCCAAGCACTTCTAAGGCACTTTTGGTGACGGTCAAGGGTATTCGACGGTGGATCCAAACACTTCTGAGACACTTTTGGTGACTGTCGAGGGTATTCTATGGTGAATCCATGCCCTTCTGAGGCACTTTTGGTGATTGTCGAGAGTATTCTATGGTGGATCCACGCAGTTCTGAGGCACTTTTGGTGACTGTCGAGGGTATTCTATGGTGGATCCAAGCACTTCTAAGGAACTTTTTGTGACTGTCGAGGGTAGTCTATGGTGGATCCAAGCACTTCTGAGGCACTTTTGGTGACTGTCGAGGGTATTCTATGGTGGATCCAAGCACTTCTAAGGCACTTTTGGTGACGGTCAAGGGTATTCGACGGTGGATCCAAACACTTCTGAGACACTTTTGGTGACTGTCGAGGGTATTCTATGGTGAATCCATGCCCTTCTGAGGCACTTTTGGTGATTGTCGAGAGTATTCTATGGTGGATCCACGCAGTTCTGAGGCACTTTTGGTGACTGTCGAGGGTAGTCTATGGTGGATCCAAGCACTTCTAAGGAACTTTTTGTGACTGTCAAGGGTAGTCTATGGTGGATCCAAGCACTTCTAAGGCACTTTTGGTGACGGTCAAGGGTATTCGACGGTGGATCCAAACACTTCTAAGGTAGTCTATGGTGGATCCATGCACTTCTGAGGCACTTTTGGTGACTGTCGAGGGTATTCTATGGTGAATCCAAGCACTTTTGAGGCACTTTTGGTGACTGTCGAGGGTATTCTATGGTGGATCCAAGCACTTCTGAGGCTCTTTTGGTGACTGTCGAGAGTATTCTATGGTGGATCCAAGCACTTCTGAGGCACTTTTGGTGACTGTCGAGGGTATTCTATGGTGAATCCAAGCACTTCTGAGGCACTTTTGGTGACTGTCGAGAGTATTCTATGGTGGATCCAAGCACTTCTGAGGCACTTTTGGTGACTGTCGAGAGTATTCTATGGTGGATCCAAGAACTTCTGAGGCACTTTTGGTAACTGTCGAGGGTATTCTATGATGGATCCAAGCACTTCTGAGGCACTTTTGGTGACTGTCGAGGGTATTCTATGGTGGATCCAAGCACTTCTGAGGCACTTTTGGTGACTTTCCAGGGAATTCTATGGTGGATCCAAGCACTTCTGAGGCACTTTTGGTGACTTTCCAGGGTATTCTATGGTGGATCCAAGCACTTCTGAGGCACTTTTGGTGACTGTCGAGGGTATTCTATGGTGGATCCAAGCACTTCTGAGGCACTTTTGGTGACTGTCGAGGGTATTCTGTGGTGGATCCTAGCATTTCTGAGGCACTTTTGGTGACTGTCGAGGGTATTCTATGGTGGATCAAAGCACTTCTGAGGTACTTTTGGTGACTTTCGAGGGTATTTTGTGGTGGATCCAAGCACTTCTCAGGCACTTTAAATGACTTTCTAGGGTATTCTTTGGTGGATCCAAGCACTTCTGAGGCATATTTGGGTACTTGAAAGGGTATTCTATGGTGGATTTTAGCACTTCTGAGACACTTTTGGTGACTTTCGAGGGTATTCTATGGTGGATCAAAGCACTTCTGAGGTACTTTTGGTGACTTTCGAGGGTATTTTGTGGTGGATCCAAGCACTTCTCAGGCACTTTAAATGACTTTCTAGGGTATTCTATGGTGGATCCAAGCACTTCTGAGGCACTTTTGGTGACTGTCGAGAGTATTCTATGGTGGATCCGAACATTTCTGAGGCACTTTTGCTGACTTTCTAGGGTATTCTATGGTGGATCCAAGCACTGCTGAGGCACTTTTGGTGACTGTCGAGGGTATTCTATGGTGGATCCAAGCACTTCTGAGGCACTTTTGGTGACTTTCCAGGGAATTCTATGGTGGATCCAAGCACTTCTGAGGCACTTTTGGTGACTTTCCAGGGTATTCTATGGTGGATCCAAGCACTTCTGAGGCACTTTTGGTGACTTTCCAGGGTATTCTATGGTGGATCCAAGCACTTCTGAGGCACTTTTGGTGACTGTCGAGGGTATTCTATGGTGGATCCAAGCACTTCTGAGGCACTTTTGGTGACTGTCGAGGGTATTCTATGGTGGATCCAAGCACTTCTGAGGCACTTTTGGTGACTTTCCAGGGAATTCTATGGTGGATCCAAGCACTTCTGAGGCACTTTTGGTGACTATCTTGGGTATTCTATGGTGAATCCACCATAGAATACCCTCGACAGTCATCAAAAAAGCCTCCGAAGTGCATGAATCCACCATAGACTACTCTAGAGGTCACCAAAAGTGCCTCAGAAGTGCTTGGATCCATCATGGAATACCCTCGACAGTCACCAAAAGTGCCTCAGAAGTGCTTGGAACCACCATGGAATACCCTCGACAGTCACCAAAAGTGCCTCAGAACTGCTTGGATCCATCGTAGAATACCCTCGACAGTCACCAAAAGTGCCTCAGAAGTGCTTGAAACCACCATAGAATACCCTCGACAGTCACCAAAAGTGCCTCAGAACTGCTTGGATCCATCGTAGAATACCCTCGACAGTCACCAAAGTGCCTCAGAAGTGCTTGGAACCACCATAGAATACCCTCGACTGTCATCAAAAAAGCCTCCGAAGTGCATGAATCCACCATAGACTACTCTAGAGGGTCACCAAAAGTGCCTCAGAAGTGCTTGGATCCATCATGGAATACCCTCGACAGTCACCAAAAGTGCCTCAGAAGTGCTTGGATCCATCGTAGAATACCCTCGACAGTCACCAAAAGTGCCTCAGAAGTGCTTGGATCCATCGTAGAATACCCTCGACAGTCACCAAAAGTGCCTCAGAAGTGCTTGGATCCACCATAGAATACCCTCGACAGTCACCAAAAGTGCCTCAGAAGTGCTTGGATCCACCATAGAATACCCTAGAAAGTCACCAAAAGTGCCTCAGAAGTGCTTGGATCCACCATGGAATACCCTAGAAAGTCACCAAAAGTGCCTCAGAAGTGCTTGGATCCATCATGGAATATCCTCGACAGTCACCAAAAGTGCCTCAGAAGTGCTTGGAACCACCATGGAATACCCTAGAAAGTCACCAAAAGTGCCTCCGAAGTGCTTGGATCCATCATGGAATATCCTCGACAGTCACCAAAAGTGCCTCAGAACTGCTTGGAACCACCATGGAATACCCTCGACAGTCACCAAGAGTGCCTCAGAAGTGCTTGGAACCACCATGGAATACCCTCGACAGTCACCAAAAGTGCCTCAGAACTGCTTGGATCCATCGTAGAATACCCTCGACAGTCACCAAAAGTGCCTCAGAAGTGCTTGAAACCACCATAGAATACCCTAGAAAGTCACCAAAAGTGCCTCAGAAGTGCTTGGATCCACCATGGAATACCCTAGAAAGTCACCAAAAGTGCCTCAGAAGTGCTTGGATCCATCATGGAATATCCTCGACAGTCACCAAAAGTGCCTCAGAAGTGCTTGGATCCACCATGGAATACCCTAGAAAGTCACCAAAAGTGCCTCCGAAGTGCTTGGATCCATCATGGAATATCCTCGACAGTCACCAAAAGTGCCTCAGAACTGCTTGGAACCACCATGGAATACCCTCGACAGTCACCAAGAGTGCCTCAGAAGTGCTTGGAACCACCATGGAATACCCTCGACAGTCACCAAAAGTGCCTCAGAACTGCTTGGATCCATCGTAGAATACCCTCGACAGTCACCAAAAGTGCCTCAGAAGTGCTTGAAACCACCATAGAATACCCTCGACAGTCACCAAAAGTGCCTCAGAACTGCTTGGATCCATCGTAGAATACCCTCGACAGTCACCAAAAGTGCCTCAGAAGTGCTTGGAACCACCATAGAATACCCTCGACTGTCATCAAAAAAGCCTCCGAAGTGCATGAATCCACCATAGACTACTCTAGAGGGTCACCAAAAGTGCCTCAGAAGTGCTTGGATCCATCATGGAATACCCTCGACAGTCACCAAAAGTGCCTCAGAAGTGCTTGGATCCATCGTAGAATACCCTCGACAGTCACCAAAAGTGCCTCAGAAGTGCTTGGATCCATCGTAGAATACCCTCGACAGTCACCAAAAGTGCCTCAGAACTGCTTGGAACCACCATGGAATACCCTCGACAGTCACCAAAAGTGCCTCAGAAGTGCTTGGATCCACCATAGAATACCCTAGAAAGTCACCAAAAGTGCCTCAGAAGTGCTTGGATCCACCATGGAATACCCTAGAAAGTCACCAAAAGTGCCTCAGAAGTGCTTGGATCCATCATAGAATACCCTAGAAAGTCACCAAAAGTGCCTCAGAAGTGCTTGAATTCACCATAGAATACCTTAGAACATCACCAAAAGTGCTTGTAGGGTACTTGGAACCAGCATAGAGCATCATAGAAACTCATGAAAAAAGTATTTCTGGATAAAAAAACCTCTAACTTTAAACGGCCATAACTTTTGAACCAGAAGAGCTAGAGACATAATTTTTGAACCGTTGGAAAGGAAATTAAAAATTTTGAAGCAAGTTTTTGGGCAAAGATTACGCCCAGAGCAACGGAACATATAGTAAATGGCCTCGGAAGTGAAGCGTTTCAAAATCTTTAAGTGAAAATTTAATGTTATTGGAACATGCTGCCAGGGTAATTGGATCCACCATAGAATACCCTAGAAAGTCACCAAAAGTGCCTCAGAAGTGCTTGGATCCACCATAGAATACCCTAGAAAGTCACCAAAAGTGCCTCAGAAGTGCTTGGATCCATCATAGAATATCCTAGAAAGTCACCAAAAGTGCCTCAGAAGTGCTTGAAGTCACCATAGAATACCTTAGAACATCACCAAAAGTGCTTCTAGGGTACTTGGAACCAGCATAGATCATCATAGAAACTCATGAAAAAAGTATTTTGGGATAAAAAAACCTCTAACTTTAAACGGCCATAACTTTGGAACCAGACGAGCTAGAGACTTAATTTTTTGCACCGTTGGAAAGGAAATTAAAAATTGCGAAGCAAGTCTTTGAACAAAGTATACGCTCAGAGAAACGAAACATATAGTAAATGGCCTCGGAAGTGAAGCGTTTCAAAATCCTCAAGTGAAAATTTGATGTTATTGGAACATACTTCCAGGGTACTTGGATCCACCATAGAATACCCTAGAACATCACCAAAAGTGCCTCTGGTGTGCTTGGATCCACCATAGAATACCTTAGAACATAACCAAAAGTGCCTCTGGTGTGCTTGGATCCACCATAGAATACCTTAGAACATCATCAAAAGTGCTTGTAGGGTGCTGGGAAACAGCATAGATCATCATAGAAACTCATGAAAAAAGTATTTTGGGATAAAAAAACCTCTAACTTTAAACGGCCATAACTTTGGAACCAGACGAGCTAGAGACGTAATTTTTGCACCGTTGGAAAGGAAATTAAAAATTGCGAAGCAAGTCTTTGTACAAAGTATACGCTCAGAGAAACGAAACATATAGTAAATGGCCTCGGAAGTGAAGCGTTTCAAAATCCTCAAGTGAAAATTTGATGTTATTGGAACATGCTTCCAGGGTACTTGGATCCACCATAGAATACCCTAGAACATCACCAAAAGTGCCTCTGGTGTGCTTGGATCCACCATAGAATACCTTAGAACATCACCAAAAGTGCCTCTGGTGTGCTTGGATCCACCATAGAATACCTTAGAACATCATCAAAAGTGCTTGTAGGGTGCTGGGAAACAGCATAGATCATCATAGAAACTCATGAAAAAAGTATTTTGGGATAAAAAAACCTCTAACTTTAAACGGCCATAACTTTGGAACCAGACGAGCTAGAGACTTAATTTTTGCACCGTTGGAAAGGAAATTAAAAATTGCGAAGCAAGTCTTTGTACAAAGTATACGCTCAGAGAAACGAAACATATAGTAAATGGCCTCGGAAGTGAAGCGTTTCAAAATCCTCAAGTGAAAATTTGATGTTATTGGAACATGCTTCCAGGGTACTTGGATCCACCATAGAATACCCTAGAACATCACCAAAAGTGCCTGTGGTGTGCTTGGGTCCACCATAGAATACCTTAGAACATCACCAAAAGTGCTTGTAGGTTGCTGGGAAACAGCATAGATCATCATAGAAACTCATGAAAAAAGTATTTTGGGATCAAAAAACCTCTAACTTTAAACGGCCATAACTTTGGAACCAGACGAGCTAGAGACTTAATTTTTGCACCGTTGGAAAGGAAATTAAAAATTGCGAAGCAAGTCTTCGAACAAAGTATACGCTCAGAGCAACGAAACATATAGTAAATGGCCTCGGAAGTGAAGCGTTTCAAAATCCTCAAGTGAAAATTTGATGTTATTGGAACATGCTTCCAGGGTACTTGGATCCACCATAGAATACCCTAGAACATCACCAAAAGTGCCTCTGGTGTGCTTGGATCCACCATAGAATACCTTAGAACATAACCAAAAGTGCCTCTGGTGTGCTTGGATCCACCATAGAATACCTTAGAACATCATCAAAAGTGCTTGTAGGGTGCTGGGAAACAGGAAAGATCATCATAGAAACTCATGAAAAAGTATTTTGGGATAAAAAAACCTCTAACTTTAAACGGCCATAACTTTGGAACCAGACGAGCTAGAGACGTAATTTTTGCACCGTTGGAAAGGAAATTAAAAATTGCGAAGCAAGTATTCGAACAAAGTTTACGCTCACAGCAACGGAACATATAGTAAATGGCCTCGGAAGTGAAGCGTTTCAAAATCCTCAAGTGAAAATTTAATGTTATTGGAACAT
Source organism: Anopheles merus (assembly GCF_017562075.2). Classification (NCBI taxonomy): domain Eukaryota; kingdom Metazoa; phylum Arthropoda; class Insecta; order Diptera; family Culicidae; genus Anopheles; species Anopheles merus. The sequence continues at coordinate 36,086 of NW_024427947.1, read as the reverse complement.
GCTTCCAGGGTACTTGGATCCACCATAGAATACCCTAGAACATCACCAAAAGTGCCTCTGGTGTGCTTGGATCCACCATAGAATACCTTAGAACATAACCAAAAGTGCCTCTGGTGTGCTTGGATCCACCATAGAATACCTTAGAACATCATCAAAAGTGCTTGTAGGGTGCTGGGAAACAGCAAAGATCATCATAGAAACTCATGAAAAAAGTATTTTGGGATAAAAAACCTCTAACTTTAAACGGCCATAACTTTGGAACCAGACGAGCTAGAGACTTAATTTTTGCACCGTTGGAAAGGAAATTAAAAATTGCGAAGCAAGTCTTCGTACAAAGTATACGCTCAGAGAAACGAAACATATAGTAAATGGCCTCGGAAGTGAAGCGTTTCAAAATCCTCAAGTGAAAATTTGATGTTATTGGAACATGCTTCCAGGGTACTTGGATCCACCATAGAATACCCTAGAACATCACCAAAAGTGCCTCTGGTGTGCTTGGATCCACCATAGAATACCCTAGAACATCATCAAAAGTGCCTCTGGTGTGCTTGGATCCACCATAGAATACCCTAGAACATCACCAAAAGTGCCTCTGGTGTGCTTGGATCCACCATAGAATACCTTAGAACATCACCAAAAGTGCTTGTAGGGTGCTGGGAAACAGCAAAGATCATCATAGAAACTCATGAAAAAAGTATTTTGGGATCAAAAAACCTCTAACTTTAAACGGCCATAACTTTGGAACCAGACGAGCTAGAGACGTAATTTTTGCACCGTTGGAAAGGAAATTAAAAATTGCGAAGCAAGTATTCGAACAAATATTACGCTCACAGCAACGGAACATATAGTAAATGGCCTCGGAAGTGAAGCGTTTCAAAATCCTCAAGTGAAAATTTAATATTATTGGAACATGCTTCCAGGGTACTTGGATCCACCATAGAATACCCTAGAACATCACCAAAAGTGCCTCTGGTGTGCTTGGATCCACCATAGAATACCTTAGAACATAACCAAAAGTGCCTCTGGTGTGCTTGGATCCACCATAGAATACCTTAGAACATCATCAAAAGTGCTTGTAGGGTGCTGGGAAACAGCAAAGATCATCATAGAAACTCATGAAAAAAGTATTTTGGGATCAAAAAACCTCTAACTTTAAACGGCCATAACTTTGGAACCAGACGAGCTAGAGACGTAATTTTTGCACCGTTGGAAAGGAAATTAAAAATTGCGAAGCAAGTATTCGAACAAATATTACGCTCACAGCAACGGAACATATAGTAAATGGCCTCGGAAGTGAAGCGTTTCAAAATCCTCAAGTGAAAATTTAATATTATTGGAACATGCTTCCAGGGTACTTGGATCCACCATAGAATACCCTAGAACATCACCAAAAGTGCCTCTGGTGTGCTTGGATCCACCATAGAATACCCTAGAACATCATAAAAAGTGCCTCTGGTGTGCTTGGATCCACCATAGAATACCTTAGAACATAACCAAAAGTGCCTCTGGTGTGCTTGGATCCACCATGGAATACCCTAGAAAGTCACCAAAAGTGCTTGTAGGGTGCTGGGAAACAGCATAGAGCATCATAGAAACTCATGAAAAAAGTATTTCGGGATAAAAAAAAACCTCTAACTTTAAACGGCCATAACTTTTGAACCAGAAGAGCTAGAGACGTAATTTTTGCACCGTTGGAAAGAAATTAAAAATTGCGAAGCAAGTCTTCGAACAAAGTTTACGCTCAGAGCAACGGAACATATAGTAAATGGCCTCGGAAGTGAAGCGTTTCAAAATCCTCAAGTGAAAATTTGATGTTATTGAAACATGCTTCCAGGGTACTTGGATCCACCATAGAATACCCTAGAACATCACCAAAAGTGCCTCTGGTGTGCTTGGATCCACCATAGAATACCCTAGAACATCACCAAAAGTGCCTGTGGTGTGCTTGGGTCCACCATAGAATACCTTAGAACATCACCAAAAGTGCTTGTAGGTTGCTGGGAAACAGCATAGATCATCATAGAAACTCATGAAAAAAGTATTTTGGGATCAAAAAACCTCTAACTTTAAACGGCCATAACTTTGGAACCAGACGAGCTAGAGACTTAATTTTTGCACCGTTGGAAAGGAAATTAAAAATTGCGAAGCAAGTATTCGTACAAAGTATACGCTCAGAGAAACGAAACATATAGTAAATGGCCTCGGAAGTGAAGCGTTTCAAAATCCTCAAGTGAAAATTTAATGTTATTGGAACATGCTTCCAGAGTACTTGGATCCACCATAGAATACCTTAGAACAGGTATGTCAAACTGGCGGCCCGCGGGCCGCATGCGGCCCGCGTCAATGCTTAATGCGGCCCGCGAGAATATTTTTAGAATAGCTAATATCACTATAAATAAAAAAAATGTTATTACTATTTGTCGAAGTGTATTACATTTTCCAGAGAAGAACAATCATTTCAATGGTATATTTTTCGAATCTAACATGAATGTACCCAAAACATCTCATAAACTTATTCTACACAATCGTACAGAACAATCGAGACCCCTAAGGAACATTGAATTGAATGCAAACTCAGTCGTATTATGTTTCGATTAAATTCTGAATATTAACATAATTTTGTGCACACTCGATTGCACATTCTATATGGAAAAATAGATTTGCGTCAACCTTCTACAAACGAAAAAAGAATGAAAATAACTTGATACACACACTTGGAAACTTCGCAACAACTAGTGATGGATTGGCAGAATCACACCCACGGCTCAAACCTATTTTCGATCTTAGCTAAAGCGACTCCGAATCCGGCCAAGTCAAACCAACAGTTTCGTTGGATGCCGTCCGAAGCTTATAGAGCCGTTTAAACCCATTCGGAACCGTTGGAGTCATCGGTTGTCGCACGGAACGGCTAATCTGCAGTGAGAAATGGATCCGGTCGGTCCCACCGAAGTCGACCATCTCAATGCCCCCGAGTGCCGAGTAAAGGATTCATTCGGCTCCGAATTTCTCCGAACGGATTTGCCTTAGAATGTTACATCTTTGATGTTCGATTGAAGCCACGTCTGTTTTTTCATAACCATGCCACCATAATTGTTAATAAAAATGATTGTAGCCAAGTTGGAATTTTGTGTACCCCACATTCTGCAAGAAGAATTAATGTACTTTCCAACCTCCCCAAAAATCTAAATCAAAATGATATGATTACGCTTAAGCCTAAATTGAGAATTAAAATAATCGAAATGCCGAAGTCCTGCGATATATAGCTTACTAATAGATTAGCTCACATAGTCCATACCTCAATTCGCGAATCATTTCCCTTCAAGAGTCAAAACAAGATTTGCCGATCTTTATGGGATCACACACCACGAATCTTCGTCAGATAAAATTATCGTAATTTAACAAAATTAGTCGTAAAATATGGGTTCTTGTAATAATATATGAATATACCATATACCATATACCACCATATACCCCTTGAAACTTGGAAAATGGCGAAAAATAATGTTTAAACACGTTTTATTACAATTTTCCTCTTAATCTGTCAAAAAATTTCAGGCAAATATTTTTGTAATTCATCCAGCGGTGGTTAGCTCGGATGGCTTGAAAAAGATTCGCAATAGGCTAGTAGACTTCCCCTATCTCAGTGAAAATGTGTGGTTGAGCGATATTTTCTAACAGAACTGCCGTGTTAGAACGCGACAAATGAAAAATGTCCTATTTTAATAATAAGGATAAAAGAAATTGCATGTGACTTTAAAATTATATTAAACATTTTTTTTTTATAAAAGAGCACAATGAAAAATAACAATGCCAATTTTTAAATAAAAAACGATTCCAGATTTGAAGCGAGGGGTACAAAAAGTCAATTAGTTTAACAATCATGATTTTAAACAGTATTTTATATAAATATTGAGGTATATTTTTTATTCTCAACTTTGCGGCCCCCGAATCATTGAAAAACTGTGCTTGCGGCTCTCTGAAGAAATGAGTTTGACACAGCTGCCTTAGAACATCATCAAAAGTGCCTCTGGTGTGCTTGGATCCACCATAGAATACCCTAGAACATCACCAAAAGTGCCTCTGGTGTGCTTGGATCCACCATAGAATACCCTAGAACATCACCAAAAGTGCCTCTGGTGTGCTTGGATCCACCATAGAATACCTTAGATCATCATCAAAAGTGCTTGTAGGGTGCTGGGAAACAGCATAGATCATCATAGAAACTCATGAAAAAAGTATTTTGGGATAAAAAAACCTCTAACTTTAAACGGCCATAACTTTGGAACCAGAAGAGCTAGAGACTTAATTTTTGCACCGTTGGAAAGGAAATTAAAAATTGCGAAGCAAGTCTTCGAACAATGTTTACGCTCACAGCAACGGAACATATAGTAAATGGCCTCGGAAGTGAAGCGTTTCAAAATCCTCAAGTGAAAATTTGATGTTATTGGAACATGCTTCCAGGGTACTTGGATCCACCATAGAATACCCTAGAACATCACCAAAAGTGCCTCTGGTGTGCTTGGATCCACCATAGAATACCCTAGAACATCACCAAAAGTGCCTCTGGTGTGCTTGGATCCACCATAGAATACCTTAGATCATCACCAAAAGTGCTTGTAGGGTGCTGGGAAACAGCATAGATCATCATAGAAACTCATGAAAAAAGTATTTTGGGATAAAAAACCTCTAACTTTAAACGGCCATAACTTTGGAACCAGAAGAGCTAGAGACTTAATTTTTGCACCGTTGGAAAGGAAATTAAAAATTGCGAAGCAAGTCTTCGAACAAAGTTTACGCTCACAGCAACGGAACATATAGTAAATGGCCTCGGAAGTGAAGCGTTTCAAAATCCTCAAGTGAAAATTTGATGTTATTGGAACATGCTTCCAGGGTACTTGGATCCACCATAGAATACCCTAGAACATCACCAAAAGTGCCTCAGAAGTGTTTGGATCCACCATAGAATACCCTAGAAAGTCACCAAAAGTGCCTCAGAAGTGCTTGGATCCACCATAGAATACCCTAGAAAGTCACCAAAAGTGCCTCAGAAGTGCTTGGATCCACCATAGAATATCCTCGACAGTCACCAAAAGTGCCTCAGAAGTGCTTGGAACCACCATGGAATACCCTCGACAGTCACCAAAAGTGCCTCAGAAGTGCTTGGATCCACCATAGAATACCCTAGAAAGTCACCAAAAGTGCCTCAGAAGTGCTTGGATCCACCATAAAATACCCTCGACAGTCACCAAAAGTGCCTCAGAAGTGCTTGGATCCACCATAGAATACCCTAGAACATCATCAAAAGTGCCTCTGGTGTGCTTGGATCCACCATAGAATACCCTAGAACATCACCAAAAGTGCTTGTAGGGTGCTGGGAAACAGCATAGATCATCATAGAAACTCATGAAAAAAGTATTTTGGGATAAAAAAACCTCTAACTTTAAACGGCCATAACTTTGGAACCAGAAGAGCTAGAGACGTAATTTTTGCACCGTTGGAAAGGAAATTAAAAATTGCGAAGCTAGTCTTCGAACAAAGTATACGCTCAGAGCAACGGAACATATAGTAAATGGCCTCGGAAGTGAAGCGTTTCAAAATCCTCAAGTGAAAATTTGATGTTATTGGAACATGCTTCCAGGGTACTTGGATCCACCATAGAATACCCTAGAACATCACCAAAAGTGCCTCTGGTGTGCTTGGATCCACCATAGAATACCCTAGAACATCACCAAAAGTGCTTGTAGGGTGCTGGCAAACAGCATAGATCGTCATAGAAACTCATGAAAAAAGTATTTTGGGATAAAAAACCTCTAACTTTAAATGGCCATAACTTTGGAACCAGAAGAGCTAGAGACTTAATTTTTGCACCGTTGGAAAGGAAATTAAAAATTGCGAAGCAATCTACGAACAAAGTTTACGCTCAGAGCAACGGAACATATAGTAAATGGCCTCGGAAGTGAAGCGTTTCAAAATCCTCAAGTGAAAATTTGATGTTATTGGAACATGCTTCCAGGGTACTTGGATCCACCATAGAATACCCTAGAACATCACCAAAAGTGCCTCTGGTGTGCTTGGATCCACCATAGAATACCCTAGAACATCACCAAAAGTGCCTCTGGTGTGCTTGGATCCACCATAGAATACCTTAGATCATCATCAAAAGTGCTTGTAGGGTGCTGGGAAACAGCATAGATCATCATAGAAACTCATGAAAAAAGTATTTTGGGATAAAAAAACCTCTAACTTTAAACGGCCATAACTTTGGAACCAGACGAGCTAGAGACAAAATTTTTGCACCGTTGGAAAGGAAATTAAAAATTGCGAAGCAAGTCTTCGGACAAAGTTTACGCTCACAGCAACGGAACATATAGTAAATGGCCTCGGAAGTGAAGCGTTTCAAAATCCTCAAGTGAAAATTTAATGTTATTGGAACATGCTTCCAGGGTACTTGGATCCACCATAGAATACCCTAGAACATCACCAAAAGTGCCTCTGGTGTGCTTGGATCCACCATAGAATACCCTAGAACATCACCAAAAGTGCCTCTGGTGTGCTTGGATCCACCATAGAATACCTTAGATCATCATCAAAAGTGCTTGTAGGGTGCTGGGAAACAGCATAGATCATCATAGAACTCATGAAAAAAGTATTTTGGGATAAAAAAACCTCTAACTTTAAACGGCCATAACTTTGGAACCAGACGAGCTAGAGACTTAATTTTTGCACCGTTGGAAAGGAAATTAAAAATTGCGAAGCAAGTCTTTGTACAAAGTATACGCTCAGAGAAACGAAACATATAGTAAATGGCCTCGGAAGTGAAGCGTTTCAAAATCCTCAAGTGAAAATTTGATGTTATTGGAACATGCTTCCAGGTACTTGGATCCACCATAGAATACCCTAGAACATCACCAAAAGTGCCTCTGGTGTGCTTGGATCCACCATAGAATACCCTAGAACATCACCAAAAGTGCCTCTGGTGTGCTTGGATCCACCATAGAATACCTTAGAACATCATCAAAAGTGCTTGTAGGGTGCTGGGAAACAGCATAGATCATCATAGAAACTCATGAAAAAGTATTTTGGGATCAAAAAACCTCTAACTTTAAACGGCCATAACTTTGGAAACAGACGAGCTAGAGACTTAATTTTTGCACCGTTGGAAAGGAAATTAAAAATTGCGAAGCAAGTCTTTGTACAAAGTATACGCTCAGAGAAACGAAACATATAGTAAATGGCCTCGGAAGTGAAGCGTTTCAAAATCCTCAAGTGAAAATTTGATGTTATTGGAACATGCTTCCAGGGTACTTGGATCCACCATAGAATACCCTAGAACATCACCAAAAGTGCCTCTGGTGTGCTTGGATCCACCATAGAATACCCTAGAACATCATCAAAAGTGCCTCTGGTGTGCTTGGATCCACCATAGAATACCCTAGAACATCACCAAAAGTGCCTCTGGTGTGCTTGGATCCACCATAGAATACCTTAGAACATCACCAAAAGTGCTTGTAGGGTGCTGGGAAACAGCATAGATCATCATAGAAACTCATGAAAAAGTATTTTGGGATCAAAAAACCTCTAACTTTAAACGGCCATAACTTTGGAACCAGACGAGCTAGAGACTTAATTTTTGCACCGTTGGAAAGGAAATTAAAAATTGCGAAGCAAGTCTATGTACAAAGTATACGCTCAAAGAAACGAAACATATAGTAAATGGCCTCGGAAGTGAAGCGTTTCAAATCCTCAAGTGAAAATTTGATGTTATTGGAACATGCTTCCAGGGTACTTGGATCCACCATAGAATACCCTAGAACATCACCAAAAGTGCCTCTGGTGTGCTTGGATCCATCATAGAATACCCTAGAAAGTCACCAAAAGTGCCTCTGGTGTGCTTGGATCCACCATAGAATACCTTAGATCATCATCAAAAGTGCTTGTAGGGTGCTGGGAAACAGCATAGATCATCATAGAAACTCATGAAAAAAGTATTTTGGATCAAAAAACCTCTAACTTTAAACGGCCATAACTTTGGAACCAGACGAGCTAGAGACTTAATTTTTGCACCGTTGGAAAGGAAATTAAAAATTGCGAAGCAAGTCTACGGAGAAAGTATACGCTCAGAGCAACGGAACATATAGTAAATGGCCTCGGAAGTGAAGCGTTTCAAAATCCTCAAGTGAAAATTTGATGTTATTGGAACATGCTTCCAGGGTACTTGGATCCACCATAGAATACCCTAGAACATCATCAAAAGTGCCTCTGGTGTGCTTGGATCCACCATAGAATACCCTAGAACATCATCAAAAGTGCCTCTGGTGTGCTTGGATCCACCATAGAATACCTTAGAACATCACCAAAAGTGCTTGTAGGGTGCTGGGAAACAGCATAGATCATCATAGAAACTCATGAAAAAAGTATTTTGGGATAAAAAAAACCTCTAACTTTAAACGGCCATAACTTTGGAACCAGACGAGCTAGAGACGTAATTTTTGCACCGTTGGAAAGGAAATTAAAAATTGCGAAGCAAGTCTATGTACAAAGTATACGCTCAAAGAAACGAAACATATAGTAAATGGCCTCGGAAGTGAAGCGTTTCAAAATCCTCAAGTGAAAATTTGATGTTATTGGAACATGCTTCCAGGGTACTTGGATCCACCATAGAATACCCTAGAACATCACCAAAAGTGCCTCTGGTGTGCTTGGATCCACCATAGAATACCCTAGAACATCACCAAAAGTGCCTCGGGTGTGCTTGGATCCACAATAGAATACCCTAGAACATCACCAAAAGTGCTTGTAGGGTGCTGGGAAACAGCATAGATCATCATAGAAACTCATGAAAAAAGTATTTTGGGATCAAAAAACCTCTAACTTTAAACGGCCATAACTTTGGAACCAGAAGAGCTAGAGACGTAATTTTTGCACCGTTGGAAAGGAAATTAAAAATTGCGAAGCAAGTCTACGGAGAAAGTATACGCTCAGAGCAACGGAACATATAGTAAATGCCTCGGAAGTGAAGCGTTTCAAAATCCTCAAGTGAAAATTTGATGTTATTGGAACATGCTTCCAGGGTACTTGGATCCACCATAGAATACCCTAGAACATCATCAAAAGTGCCTCTGGTGTGCTTGGATCCACCATAGAATACCCTAGAACATCACCAAAAGTGTCTCTGGTGTACTTGGATCCACCATAGAACACCTTCCAACATCACCAAAAGTGCTTGTAGGGTGCTGGGAAACAGCATAGATCATCATAGAAACTCATGAAAAAAGTATTTTGGGATCAAAAAACCTCTAACTTTAAACGGCCATAACTTTGGAACCAGAAGAGCTAGAGACGTAATTTTTGCACCGTTGGAAAGGAAATTAAAAATTGCGAAGCAAGTCTATGTACAAAGTATACGCTCAAAGAAACGAAACATATAGTAAATGGCCTCGGAAGTGAAGCGTTTCAAAATCCTCAAGTGAAAATTTGATGTTATTGGAACATGCTTCCAGGGTACTTGATCCACCATAGAATACCCTAGAACATCACCAAAATTGCCTCTGGTGTGCTTGGATCCACCATAGAATACCCTAGAACATCACCAAAAGTGTCTCTGGTGTACTTGGATCCACCATAGAACACCTTCCAACATCACCAAAAGTGCTTGTAGGGTGCTGGGAAACAGCATAGATCATCAGAGAAACTCATGAAAAAAGTATTTTGGGATCAAAAAACCTCTAACTTTAAACGGCCATAACTTTGGAACCAGACGAGCTAGAGACTTAATTTTTGCACCGTTGGAAAGGAATTAAAAATTGCGAAGCAGTCTATGTACAAAGTATACGCTCAAAGAAACGAAACATATAGTAAATGGCCTCGGAAGTGAAGCGTTTCAAAATCCTCAAGTGAAAATTTGATGTTATTGGAACATGCTTCCAGGGTACTTGGATCCACCATAGAATACCCTAGAACATCACCAAAAGTGCCTCTGGTGTGCTTGGATCCACCATAGAATACCCTAGAACATCACCAAAAGTGCCTCGGGTGTGCTTGGATCCACAATAGAATACCCTAGAACGTCACCAAAAGTGCTTGTAGGGTGCTGGGAAACAGCATAGATCATCATAGAAACTCATGAAAAAAGTATTTTGGGATCAAAAAACCTCTAACTTTAAACGGCCATAACTTTGGAACCAGAAGAGCTAGAGACGTAATTTTTGCACCGTTGGAAAGGAATTAAAAATTGCGAAGCAAGTCTACGGAGAAAGTATACGCTCACAGCAACGGAACATATAGTAAATGGCCTCGGAAGTGAAGCGTTTCAAAATCCTCAAGTGAAAATTTGATGTTATTGGAACATGCTTCCAGGGTACTTGGATCCACCATAGAATACCCTAGAACATCATCAAAAGTGCCTCTGGTGTGCTTGGATCCACCATAGAATACCCTAGAACATCACCAAAAGTGTCTCTGGTGTACTTGGATCCACCATAGAACACCTTCCAACATCACCAAAAGTGCTTGTAGGGTGCTGGGAAACAGCATAGATCATCATAGAAACTCATGAAAAAGTATTTTGGGATCAAAAAACCTCTAACTTTAAACGGCCATAACTTTGGAACCAGAAGAGCTAGAGACGTAATTTTTGCACCGTTGGAAAGGAAATTAAAAATTGCGAAGCAAGTCTACGGAGAAAGTATACGCTCAGAGCAACGGAACATATAGTAAATGGCCTCGGAAGTGAAGCGTTTCAAAATCCTCAAGTGAAAATTTGATGTTATTGGAACATGCTTCCAGGGTACTTGGATCCACCATAGAATACCCTAGAACATCATCAAAAGTGCCTCTGGTGTGCTTGGATCCACCATAGAATACCCTAGAACATCACCAAAAGTGTCTCTGGTGTACTTGGATCCACCATAGAACACCTTCCAACATCACCAAAAGTGCTTGTAGGGTGCTGGGAAACAGCATAGATCATCATAGAAACTCATGAAAAAGTATTTTGGGATCAAAAAACCTCTAACTTTAAACGGCCATAACTTTGGAACCAGACGAGCTAGAGACTTAATTTTTGCACCGTTGGAAAGGAAATTAAAAATTGCGAAGCAAGTCTATGTACAAAGTATACGCTCAAAGAAACGAAACATATAGTAAATGGCCTCGGAAGTGAAGCGTTTCAAATCCTCAAGTGAAAATTTGATGTTATTGGAACATGCTTCCAGGGTACTTGGATCCACCATAGAATACCCTAGAACATCACCAAAAGTGCCTCTGGTGTGCTTGGATCCACCATAGAATACCCTAGAACATCACCAAAAGTGCCTCGGTGTGCTTGGATCCACAATAGAATACCCTAGAACATCACCAAAAGTGCTTGTAGGGTGCTGGGAAACAGCATAGATCATCATAGAAACTCATGAAAAAGTATTTTGGGATCAAAAAACCTCTAACTTTAAACGGCCATAACTTTGGAACCAGAAGAGCTAGAGACGTAATTTTTGCACCGTTGGAAAGGAATTAAAAATTGCGAAGCAAGTCTACGGAGAAAGTATACGCTCAGAGCAACGGAACATATAGTAAATGGCCTCGGAAGTGAAGCGTTTCAAAATCCTCAAGTGAAAATTAATGTTGTTGGAACATGCTTCCAGGGTACTTGGATCCACCATAGAATACCCTAGAACATCATCAAAAGTGCCTCTGGTGTGCTTGGATCCACCATAGAATACCCTAGAACATCACCAAAAGTGTCTCTGGTGTACTTGGATCCACCATAGAACACCTTCCAACATCACCAAAAGTGCTTGTAGGGTGCTGGGAAACAGCATAGATCATCATAGAACTCATGAAAAAAGTATTTTGGGATCAAAAAACCTCTAACTTTAAACGGCCATAACTTTGGAACCAGAAGAGCTAGAGACGTAATTTTTGCACCGTTGGAAAGGAAATTAAAAATTGCGAAGCAAGTCTATGTACAAAGTATACGCTCAAAGAAACGAAACATATAGTAAATGGCCTCGGAAGTGAAGCGTTTCAAAATCCTCAAGTGAAAATTTGATGTTATTGGAACATGCTTCCAGGGTACTTGGATCCACCATAGAATACCCTAGAACATCACCAAAATTGCCTCTGGTGTGCTTGGATCCACCATAGAATACCCTAGAACATCACCAAAAGTGTCTCTGGTGTACTTGGATCCACCATAGAACACCTTCCAACATCACCAAAAGTGCTTGTAGGGTGCTGGGAAACAGCATAGATCATCAGAGAAACTCATGAAAAAAGTATTTTGGGATAAAAAAACCTCTATATTTAAACGGCCATAACTTTGGAACCAGAAGAGCTAGAGACTTAATTTTTGCACCGTTGGAAAGGAAATTAAAAATTGCGAAGCAAGTCTTCGAACAAAGTTTACGCTCACAGCAACGGAACATATAGTAAATGGCCTCGGAAGTGAAGCGTTTCAAAATCCTCAAGTGAAAATTTAATGTTATTGGAACATGCTTCCAGAGTACTTGGATCCACTATAGAATACCCTAGAACATCACCAATAGTGCCTCTGGTGTACTTGGATCCACCATAGAATACCTTAGAACATCACCAAAAGTGCCTCTGGTGTGCTTGGATCCACCATAGAATACCTTAGAACATCATCAAAAGTGCTTGTAGGGGGCTGGGAAACAGCAAAGATCATCATAGAAACTCATGAAAAAAGTATTTTGGGATAAAAAAACCTCTAACTTTAAACGGCCATAACTTTGGAACCAGAAGAGCTAGAGACTTAATTTTTGCACCGTTGGAAAGGAATTAAAAATTGCGAAGCAAGTCTTCGAACAAAGTTTACGCTCACAGCAACGGAACATATAGTAAATGGCCTCGGAAGTGAAGCGTTTCAAAATCCTCAAGTGAAAATTTGATGTTATTGGAACATGCTTCCAGAGTACTTGGATCCACCATAGAATACCCTAGAACATCACCAAAAGTGCCTCTGGTGTGCTTGGATCCACCATAGAATACCCTAGAACATCATCAAAAGTGCCTCTGGTGTGCTTGGATCCACCATAGAATACCCTAGAACATCACCAAAGTGCCTCTGGTGTGCTTGGATCCACCATAGAATACCTTAGAACATCACCAAAAGTGCCTCTGGTGTGCTTGGATCCACCATAGAATACCTTAGAACATCATCAAAAGTGCTTGTAGGGTGCTGGGAAACAGCAAAGATCATCATAGAAACTCATGAAAAAAGTATTTTTGGGATCAAAAAACCTCTAACTTTAAACGGCCATAACTTTGGAACCAACGAGCTAGAGACGTAATTTTTGCACCGTTGGAAAGGAAATTAAAAATTGCGAAGCAAGTATTCGAACAATATTACGCTCACAGCAACGGAACATATAGTAAATGGCCTCGGAAGTGAAGCGTTTCAAAATCCTCAAGTGAAAATTTAATATTATTGGAACATGCTTCCAGGGTACTTGGATCCACCATAGAATACCCTAGAACATCACCAAAAGTGCCTCTGGTGTGCTTGGATCCACATAAGAATACCTTAGAACATCACTTAAAGTGCCTCTGGTGTGCTTGGATCCACCATAGAATACCTTAGAACATCATCAAAAGTGCTTGTAGGGTGCTGGGAAACAGCAAAGATCATCATAGAAACTCATGAAAAAGTATTTTGGATCAAAAAACCTCTAACTTTAAACGGCCATAACTTTGGAACCAGACGAGCTAGAGACGTAATTTTTGCACCGTTGGAAAGGAAATTAAAATTGCGAAGCAAGTCTTCGAACAAAGTATACGCTCAGAGCAACGGAACATATAGTAAATGGCCTCGGAAGTGAAGCGTTTCAAAATCCTCAAGTGAAAATTTAATGTTATTGGAACATGCTTCCAGGGTACTTGGATCCACCATAGAATACCCTAGAACATCACCAAAAGTGCCTCTGGTGTGCTTGGATCCACCATAGAATACCCTAGAACATCACCAAAAGTGCTTGTAGGGTGCTGGGAAACAGCATAGATCATCATAGAAACTCATGAAAAAAGTATTTTGGGATAAAAAAACCTCTAACTTTAAACGGCCATAACTTTGGAACCAGACGAGCTAGAGACGTAATTTTTGCACCGTTGGAAAGGAAATTAAAAATTGCGAAGCAAGTATTCGAACAAAGTTTACGCTCACAGCAACGGAACATATAGTAAATGGCCTCGGAAGTGAAGCGTTTCAAAATCCTCAAGTGAAAATTAATGTTATTGGAACATGCTTCCAGGGTACTTGGATCCACCATAGAATACCCTAGAACATCACCAAAAGTGCCTCGGTGTGCTTGGATCCACCATAGAATACCTTAGAACATAACCAAAAGTGCCTCTGGTGTGCTTGGATCCACCATAGAATACCTTAGAACATCACCAAAAGTGCCTCTGGTGTGCTTGGATCCACCATAGAATACCTTAGAACATCATCAAAAGTGCTTGTAGGGTGCTGGGAAACAGCAAAGATCATCATAGAACTCATGAAAAAAGTATTTTGGGATCAAAAACCCTCTAACTTTAAACGGCCATAACTTTGGAACCAGACGAGCTAGAGACGTAATTTTTGCAACCGTTGGAAAGGAAATTAAAAATTGCGAAGCAAGTATTCGAAACAAATATTACGCTCACAGCAACGGAACATATAGTAAATGGCCTCGGAAGTGAAAGCGTTCAAAATCCTCAAGTGAAAATTTAATATTATTGGAACATGCTTCCAGGGTACTTGGATCCACCATAGAATACCCTAGAACATCACCAAAAGTGCCTCTGGTGTGCTTGGATCCACCATAGAATACTTAGAACATAACCAAAAGTGCCTCTGGTGTGCTTGGATCCACCATAGAATACCTTAGAACATCATCAAAAGTGCTTGTAGGGTGCTGGGAAACAGCAAAGATCATCATAGAAACTCATGAAAAAAGTATTTGGATCAAAAAACCTCTAACTTTAAACGGCCATAACTTTGGAACCAGCGAGCTAGAGACGTAATTTTTGCACCGTTGGAAAGGAAATTAAAATTGCGAAGCAAGTATTCGAACAATATTACGCTCACAGCAACGGAACATATAGTAAATGGCCTCGGAAGTGAAGCGTTTCAAATCCTCCTCAAGTGAAAATTTAATATTATTGGAACATGCTTCCAGGGTACTTGGATCCACCATAGAATACCCTAGAACATCACCAAAGTGCCTCTGGTGTGCTTGGATCCACCATAGATACCCTAGAACATCACCAAAAGTGTCTCTGGTACTTGGATCCACCATAGAACCCTTCCAACATCACCAAAAGTGCTTGTAGGGTGCTGGGAAACAGCATAGATCATCATAGAAACTCATGAAAAAAGTATTTTGGGATAAAAAAACCTCTAACTTTAAACGGCCGTAACTTTGGAACCAAAAGAGCTAGAGACTTAATTTTTGCACCGTTGGAAAGGAATTAAAAATTGCGAAGCAAGTCTTCGGTAAAGGTTACGCTCAGAGCAACGGAACATAGTAAATGGCCTCGGAAGTGAAGCGTTTCAAAATCCTCAAGTGAAAATTTGATGTTATTGGAACATGCTTCCAGGTACTTGGATCCACCATAGAATACCCTAGAACATCACCAAATTGCCTCTGGTGTGCTTGGATCCACCATAGAATACCCTAGAACATCACCAAAAGTGTCCTCTGGTGTACTTGGATCCACCATAGAACACCTTCCACCATCACCAAAGTGCTTGTAGGGTGCTGGGAACCGCATAGATCATCAGAGAAACTCATGAAAAAAGTATTTGGGATAAAAAACCTCTATATTTAAACGGCCATAACTTTGGAACCAGAAGAGCTAGAGACGTAATTTTTGCACCGTTGGAAAGGAAATTAAAAATTGCGAAGCAAGTCTTCGAACAAAGTATACGCTCAGAGCAACGAAACATATGTAAATGGCCTCGGAAGTGAAGCGTTTCAAATCCTCAAGTGAAAATTTAATGTTATTGGAACATGCTTCCAGGTACTTGGATCCACCATAGAATACCCTAGAACATCACCAAAATTGCCTCTGGTGTGCTTGGATCCACATAGAATACCCTAGAACATCACCAAAAGTGCTTGTAGGGTGCTGGGAAACAGCATAGATCATCATAGAAACTCATGAAAAAAGTATTTTGGGATAAAAAAACCTCTAACTTTAAATGGCCATAACTTTGGAACCAGAAGAGCTAGAACTTAATTTTTGCACCGTTGGAAAGGAAATTAAAAATTGCAAGCAAGTCTTTGAACAAAGTTTATGCTCAGAGCAACGGAACATATAGTAATGCCTCGGAAGTGAAGCGTTTCAAAATCCTCAGTGAAATTTGATGTTATTGGAACATGCTTCCAGGGACTTGGATCCACCATAGAATACCCTAGAAATCACCAAAAGTGCCTCTGGTGTGCTTGGATCCACCATAGAATACCCTAGAACATCACCAAAAGTGCCTCTGGTGTGCTTGGATCCACCATAGAATACCCTAGAACATCATCAAAAGTGCCTCTGGTGTGCTTGGATCCACCATAGAATACCCTAGAACATCCCAAAAGTGCTTGTAGGGTGCTGGAAACAGCATAGATCATCATAGAAACTCATGAAAAAAGTATTTTGGATAAAAAAACCTTTAACTTTAAACGGCAATAACTTTGGAACCAGACGAGAGCTAGAGACGTAATTTTTGCACCGTTGGAAAGGAATTAAAAATTGCGAAGCAAGTCTTCCGACAAAGTTTACGCTCACAGCAACGGAACGTATAGTAAATGGCCTCGGAAGTGAAGCGTTTCAAAATCCTCAAGTGAAAATTTGATGTTATTGGAACATGCTTCCAGGGTACTTGGATCCACCATAGAATACCCTAGAACATCACCAAAAGTGCCTCTGGTGTGCTTGGATCCACATAGAATAACCCTAGAACATCACCAAAAGTGCTTGTAGGGTGCTGGGAAACAGCATAGATCATCATAGAAACTCATGAAAAAAGTATTTTGGGATAAAAAAACCTCTAACTTTAAATGGCCATAACTTTGGAACCAGAAGAGCTAGAGACTTAATTTTTGCACCGTTTGGAAAGGAAATTAAAATTGCGAAGCAAGTATTCGAACAAAGTTTACGCTCAGAGCAACGGAACATATAGTAATGGCCTCGGAAGTGAAACGTTTCAAAATCCTCAAGTGAAAATTTGATGTTATTGGAACATGCTTCCAGGTAACTTGATCCACCATAGAATACCCTAGAACATCACCAAAAGTGCCTCTGGTGTGCTTGGATCCACCATAGAATACCTTAGAACATCACCAAAAGTGCTTGTAGGTGCTGGGAACAGCATAGATCATCATAGAAACTCATGAAAAAAGTATTTTGGGATAAAAAAACCTCTAACTTTAAATGGCCATAACTTTGGAACCAGTAGAGCTAGAGACTTAATTTTTGCACCGTTGGAAAGGAAATTAAAAATTGCGAAGCAAGTCTTCGAACAAAGTTTACGCTCAGAGCAACGGAACATATAGTAAATGGCCTCGGAAGTGAAACGTTTCAAAATCCTCAAGTGAAAATTTGATGTTATTGGATCATGCTTCCAGGGTACTTGGATCCACCATAGAATACCCTAGAACATCACCAAAGGTGCCTGTGGTGTGCTTGGATCCACCATAGAATACCCTAGAACATCACCAAAAGTGCTTGTAGGGTGCTGGGAACAGCATAGATCATCATAGAAACTCATGAAAAAGTATTTCGGGATAAAAAAACCTCTAATTTTAAACGGCCATAACTTTGGAACCAGAAGAGCTAGAGACATAATTTTTGCACCGTTGGAAAGGAAATTAAAAGTTGCGCAGCAAGTTTACGAACAAAGTTTACGCTCAGAGCAACGGAACATATAGTAAATGGCCTCGGAAGTGAAGCGTTTCAAAATCCTCAAGTGAACATTTAATGTTATTGGAACATGCTTCCAGGGTACTTGGATCCCCATAGAATACCCTAGAACATCAAAAGTGCCGCCTCTGGTGTGCTTGGATCCACCATAGAATACCTAGAACATCACCAAAAGTGCTTGTAGGGTGCTGGGAAACAGCATAGATCATCATAGAAACTCATGAAAAAAGTATTTTGGGATAAAAAAAACCTCTAACTTTAAATGGCCATAACTTTGGAACCAGAAGAGCTAGAGACTTAATTTTTGCACCGTTGGAAAGGAAATTAAAAATTGCGAAGCTAGTCTTCGAACAAAGTTTACGCTCACAGCAACGGAACATATAGTAAATGGCCTCGGAAGTGAAGCGTTTCAAAATCCTCAAGTGAAAATTTGATGTTATTGGAACATGCTTCCAGGGTACTTGGATCCACCATAGAATACCCTAGAACATCACCAAAAGTGCCTCTGGTGTGCTTGGATCCACCATAGAATACCCTAGAACATCACCAAAAGTGCCTCTGGTGTGCTTGGATCCACCATAGAATACCTTAGAACATCATCAAAAGTGCCTCTGGTGTGCTTGGATCCACCATAGAATACCCTAGACATCACCAAAAGTGCTTGTAGGGTGCTGGAAACAGCATAGATCATCATAGAACTCATGAAAAAAGTATTTTGGGATAAAAAAACCTCTAACTTTAAATGGCCATTACTTGGGACCAGACGAGCTAGAGACGTAATTTTTGCACCGTTGGAAAGGAAATTAAAATTTGCGAAGCAAGTCTTCCGACAAGTTTACGCTCACAGCAACGGACATATAGTAAATGGCCTCGGAAGTGAAGCGTTTCAAAATCCTCAAGTGAAAATTTGATGTTATTGGAACATGCTTCCAGGGTACTTGGATCCACCATAAATACCCTAGAACATCACCAAAAGTGCCTCTGGTGTGCTTGGATCCACCATAGAATACCCTAGAACATCATCAAAAGTGCCTCTGGTGTACTTGATCCACCATAGAAACCTTAGACATCACCAAAGTGCCTCTGGTGGCTTGGATCCACCATAGAATACCTTAGAACATCATCAAAAGTGCTTGTAGGGTGCTGGGAACAGCAAAGATCATCATAGAAACTCATGAAAAAAGTATTTTGGGATAAAAAAACCTCTAACTTTCAACGGCCATAACTTTGGAACCAGACGAGCTAGAGACTTAATTTTTGCACCCGTTGGAAAGGAAATTAAAAATTGCGAAGCAAGTATTCGAACAAAGTTTACGCTCACAGCAACGGAACATATAGTAAATGGCCTCGGAAGTGAAGCGTTTCAAAATCCTCAAGTGAAAATTTAATGTTATTGGAACATGCTTCCAGGGTACTTGGATCCACCATAGAATACCCTAGAACATCACCAAAAGTGCCTCTGGTGTGCTTGGATCCACCATAGAATACCTTAGACCATAACCAAAAGTGCCTCTGGTGTGCTTGGATCCACCATAGAATACCCTAGAACATCATCAAAAGTGCCTCTCTGTTACTTGGATCCACCATAGAACCTTAGAACATCACCAAAAGTGCCTCTGTGTGCTTGGATCCACCATAGAATACCTTAGAACATCATCAAAAGTGCTGTAGGGTGCTGGAAACAGCAAGATCATCATAGAAACTCATGAAAAAAGTATTTTGATATAAAAACTCTAACTTTAAACGGCCATAACTTTGGAACCAGAACGAGCTAGAGACTTAATTTTTGCACCGTTGGAAAGGAAATTAAAAATTGCGAAGCAAGTCTTCGAGCAAAGTATACGCTCAGAGCAACGGAACATATAGTAAATGGCCTCGGAAGTGAAGCGTTTCAAAATCCTCAATTGAAAATTTAATGTTATTGGACATGCTTCCAGAGTACTTGGATCCACTATAGAATACCCTAGAACATCACCAAGTGCCTCTGGTGTACTTGGATCCACCATAGAATACCTTAGAACATCACCAAAGTGCCTCTGGTGTGCTTGGATCCACCATAGAATACCTTAGAACATCACCAAAAGTGCTTGTAGGGTGCTGGGAAACAGCATAGATCATCATAGAAACTCATGGAAAAAGTATTTTGGATAAAAAAACCTCTAACTTTAAACGGCCATAACTTTGGAACCAGACGAGCTAGAGACTTAATTTTTGCACCGTGGAAAGGAAATTAAAAATTGCGAAGCAAGTCTTCGAGCAAAGTATACGCTCAGAGCAACGGAACATATAGTAAATGGCCGGAAGTGAAGCGTTTCAAAATCCTCAAGTGAACATTTAATGTTATTGGAACATGCTTCCAGGGTACTTGGATCCACCATAGAATACCCTAGAACATCACCCAAAGTGCTTCTGGTGTACTTGGATCCACCATAGAATACCCTAGAACATCACCAAAAGTGCCTATGGTGTGCTAGGATCCACCATAGAATACCTTAGAACATCATCAAAAGTGCTTGTAGGGGGCTGGGAAACAGCAAAGATCATCATAGAAACTCATGAAAAAAAGTATTTTGGGATAAAAAAACCTCTAACTTTAAACGGCCATAACTTTGGAACCAGAAGAGCTAGAGACTTAATTTTTGCACCGTTGGAAAGGAAATTAAAAATTGCGAAGCAAGTCTTCGAACAAAGTTTACGCTCACAGCAACGGAACATATAGTAAATGGCCTCGGAAGTGAAGCGTTTCAAAATCCTCAAGTGAAAATTTGATGTTATTGGAACATGCTTCCAGAGTACTTGGATCCACCATAGAATACCCTAGAACATCACCAAAAGTGCCTCTGGTGTGCTTGGATCCACCATAGAATACCCTAGAACTCATCAAAAGTGCCTCTGGTGTGCTTGGATCCACCATAGAATACCCTAGAACATCACCAAAAGTGCTTGTAGGGTGCTGGAAACAGCATAGATCATCATAGAAAACTCATGAAAAAAGTATTTTGGGATAAAAAAACCTCTAACTTTAAACGGCCGTAACTTTGGAACCAAAAGAGCTAGAGACTTAATTTTTGCACCGTTGGAAAGGAAATTAAAAATTGCGAAGCAAGTCTTCGAGTAAAGGTTACGCTCAGAGCAACGGAACATATAGTAAATGGCCTCGGAAGTGAAGCGTTTCAAAATCCTCAAGTGAAATTTGATGTTATTGGAACATGCTTCCAGGGTACTTGGATCCACCATAGAATACCCTAGAACATCACAAAATTGCCTCTGGTGCTTGGATCCACCATAGAATACCCTAGAACATCACCAAAGTGCTTGTAGGGTGCTGGGAAACAGCATAGATCATCATAGAAAACTCATGAAAAAAGTATTTTGGGATAAAAAAACCTCTATATTAAACGGCCATAACTTTGGAACCAGAAGAGCTAGAGACTTAATTTTTGCACCGTTGGAAAGGAAATTAAAAATTGCGAAGCAAGTCTACGAACAAAGTATACGCTCAGAGCAACAGAACATATAGTAAATGGCCTCGGAAGTGAAGCGTTTCAAAATCCTCAAGTGAAAATTAATGTTATTGAACATGCTTCCAGGGTACTTGGATCCACCATAGAATACCCTAGAACATCACCAAAAGTGCCTCTGGTGTGCTTGGATCCACCATAGAATACCCTAGAACATCACCAAAAGTGCTTGTAGGGTGCTGGGAAACAGCATAGATCATCATAGAAACTCATGAAAAAAGTATTTTGGGATAAAAAAACCTTTAACTTTAAACGGCAATAACTTTGGAACCAGACGAGCTAGAGACGTAATTTTTGCACCGTTGGAAAGGAAATTAAAAATTGCGAAGCAAGTATTCGAACAAAGTTTACGCTCACAGCAACGGAACGTATAGTAAATGGCCTCGGAAGTGAAGCGTTTCAAAATCCTCAAGTGAAAATTTGATGTTATGGGAACATGCTTCCAGGTACTTGGATCCACCATAGAATACCCTAGAACATCACCAAAAGTGCCTCTGGTGTGCTTGGATCCACCATAGAATACCTTAGAACATACCAAAGTGCCTCTGGTGTGCTTGGATCCACCATAGAATACCTTAGAACATCACCCAAAGTGCCTCTGGTGTGCTTGGATCCACCATAGAATACCTTAGAACATCATCAAAAGTGCTTGTAGGGTGCTGGGAAACAGCAAGATCATCATAGAAACTCATGAAAAAAGTATTTTGGGATCAAAAACCTCTAACTTTAAACGGCCATAACTTTGGAACCAGCGAGCTAGAGACGTAATTTTTGCACCGTTGGAAAGGAAATTAAAAATTGCGAAGCAAGTATTCGAACAAATATTACGCTCACAGCAACGGAACATATAGTAAATGCCTCGGAAGTGAGCGTTTCAAAATCCTCAAGTGAAAATTTAATATTATTGGAACATGCTTCCAGGGTACTTGGATCCACCATAGAATACCCTAGAACATCACCAAAAGTGCCTCTGGTGTGCTTGGATCCACCATAGAATACCTTAGAACATACCAAAAGTGCCTCTGGTGTGCTTGGATCCACCATAGAATACCTTAGAACATCATCCAAAAGTGCTTGTAGGTGCTGGGAAACAGCAAGATCATCATAGAACTCATGAAAAAAGTATTTTGGGATCAAAAAACCTCTAACTTTAAACGGCCATAACTTTGGAACCAGACGAGCTAGAGACGTAATTTTTGCACCCGTTGGAAAGGAAATTAAAATTGCGAAGCAAGTATTCGAACAAGTATACGCTCTCACAGCAACGGAACATATAGTAAATGGCCTCGGAAGTGAAGCGTTTCAAAATCCTCAAGTGAAAATTTATTTTGGAACATGCTTCCAGGTACTTGGATCCACATAGAATACCCTAGAACATCACCAAAAGTGCCTCTGGTGTGCTTGGATCCACCATAGAATACCTTAGAACATAACCAAAAGTGCCTCTGGTGTGCTTGGATCCACCATAGAATACCTTAGAACATCATCAAAAGTGCTTGTAGGGTGCTGGGAAACAGCAAAGATCATCATATAAACTCATGAAAAAAGTATTTTGGTATAAAAAACCTCTAACTTTAAACGGCCATAACTTTGGAACCAGACGAGCTAGAGACTATTTTTGCACCGTTGAAAGGAATTAAAATTGCGAAGCAAGTTTTCGAACAAAGTTTACGCTCACAGCAACGGAACATATAGTAAATGGCCTCGGAAGTGAAGCGTTTCAAAATCCTCAAGTGAAAATTTAATGTTATTGGAAC
The DNA here is from genome assembly GCF_017562075.2 of Anopheles merus. Classification (NCBI taxonomy): domain Eukaryota; kingdom Metazoa; phylum Arthropoda; class Insecta; order Diptera; family Culicidae; genus Anopheles; species Anopheles merus. The sequence goes on along the minus strand of NW_024427947.1, from coordinate 12,898 downwards.
ATGCTTCCAGAGTACTTGGATCCACCATAGAATACCCTAGAACATCACCAAAGTGCCTCTGTGTACTTGGATCCACCATAGAATACCTTAGAACATCACCAAAAGTGCCTCTGGTGTGCTTGGATCCACCATAGAATACCTTAGAACATCATCAAAAGTGCTTGTAGGGTGCTGGGAAACAGCAAAGATCATCATAGAAACTCATGAAAAAAGTATTTTGGTATAAAAAAACCTCTAACTTTAAACGGCCATAACTTTGGAACCAGACGAGCTAGAGACGTAATTTTTGCACCGTTGGAAAGGAAATTAAAATTGCGAAGCAAGTTTTCGAACAAAGTTTACGCTCACAGCAACGGAACATATAGTAAATGGCCTCGGAAGTGAAGCGTTTCAAATCCTCAAGTGAAAATTTAATGTTATTGGAACATGCTTCCAGAGTACTTGGATCCACCATAGAATACCCTAGAACATCACCAAAAGTGCCTCTGGTGTGCTTGGATCCACCATAGAATACCCTAGAACATCATCAAAAGTGCCTCTGGTGTGCTTGGATCCACCATAGAATACCTTAGAACATCATCAAAAGTGCTTGTAGGGTGCTGGGAAACAGCAAAGATCATCATAGAAACTCATGAAAAAAGTATTTTGGTATAAAAAAACCTCTAACTTTAAACGGCCATAACTTTGGAACCAGACGAGCTAGAGACGTAATTTTTGCACCGTTGGAAAGGAAATTAAAAATTGCGAAGCAAGTTTTCGAACAAAGTTTACGCTCACAGCAACGGAACATATAGTAAATGGCCTCGGAAGTGAAGCGTTTCAAAATCCTCAAGTGAAAATTTAATGTTATTGGAACATGCTTCCAGAGTACTTGGATCCACCATAGAATACCCTAGAACATCACCAAAAGTGCCTCTGGTGTGCTTGGATCCACCATAGAATACCTTAGAACATAACCAAAAGTGCCTCTGGTGTGCTTGGATCCACCATAGAATACCTTAGAACATCATCAAAAGTGCTTGTAGGGTGCTGGGAAACAGCAAAGATCATCATAGAAACTCATGAAAAAAGTATTTTGGTAAAAAAACCTCTAACTTTAAACGGCCATAACTTTGGAACCAGACGAGCTAGAGACGTAATTTTTGCACCGTTGGAAAGGAAATTAAAAATTGCGAAGCAAGTCTTCGAACAAAGTTTACGCTCAGAGCAACGGAACATATAGTAAATGGCCTTGGAAGTAAAGCGTTTCAAAATCCTCAAGTGAAAATTTAATGTTATTGGAACATGCTTCCAGAGTACTTGGATCCACCATAGAATACCCTAGAAAGTCACCAAAAGTGCCTCAGAAGTGCTTGGATCCACCATAGAATACCCTAGATCATCACTAAAAGTGCCTCTGTGTGCTTGGATCCACCATAGAATACCCTAGAACATCATCAAAAGTGCTTGTAGGGTGCTGTGAAACAGCAAAGATCATCATAGAAACTCATGAAAAAAGTATTTTGGTATAAAAAAACCTCTAACTTTAAACGGCCATAACTTTGGAACCAGACGAGCTAGAGACGTAATTTTTGCACCGTTGGAAAGGAAATTAAAAATTGCGAAGCAAGTTTTCGAACAAAGTTTACGCTCACAGCAACGGAACATATAGTAAATGGCCTCGGAAGTGAAGCGTTTCAAAATCCTCAAGTGAAAATTTAATGTTATTGGAACATGCTTCCAGAGTACTTGGATCCACCATAGAATACCCTAGAACATCACCAAAAGTGCCTCTGGTGTGCTTGGATCCACCATAGAATACCCTAGAACATCATCAAAAGTGCCTCTGGTGTGCTTGGATCCACCATAGAATACCTTAGAACATCATCAAAAGTGCTTGTAGGGTGCTGGGAAACAGCAAAGATCATCATAGAAACTCATGAAAAAAGTATTTTGGTATAAAAAAACCTCTAACTTTAAACGGCCATAACTTTGGAACCAGACGAGCTAGAGACGTAATTTTTGCACCGTTGGAAAGGAAATTAAAAATTGCGAAGCAAGTTTTCGAACAAAGTTTACGCTCACAGCAACGGAACATATAGTAAATGGCCTCGGAAGTGAAGCGTTTCAAAATCCTCAAGTGAAAATTTAATGTTATTGGAACATGCTTCCAGAGTACTTGGATCCACCATAGAATACCCTAGAACATCACCAAAAGTGCCTCTGGTGTGCTTGGATCCACCATAGAATACCCTAGAACATCATCAAAAGTGCCTCTGGTGTGCTTGGATCCACCATAGAATACCTTAGAACATCATCAAAAGTGCTTGTAGGGTGCTGGGAAACAGCAAAGATCATCATAGAAACTCATGAAAAAAGTATTTTGGTATAAAAAAACCTCTAACTTTAAACGGCCATAACTTTGGAACCAGACGAGCTAGAGACGTAATTTTTGCACCGTTGGAAAGGAAATTAAAAATTGCGAAGCAAGTTTTCGAACAAAGTTTACGCTCACAGCAACGGAACATATAGTAAATGGCCTCGGAAGTGAAGCGTTTCAAAATCCTCAAGTGAAAATTTAATGTTATTGGAACATGCTTCCAGAGTACTTGGATCCACCATAGAATACCCTAGAACATCACCAAAAGTGCCTCTGGTGTGCTTGGATCCACCATAGAATACCTTAGAACATAACCAAAAGTGCCTCTGGTGTGCTTGGATCCACCATAGAATACCTTAGAACATCATCAAAAGTGCTTGTAGGGTGCTGGGAAACAGCAAAGATCATCATAGAAACTCATGAAAAAAGTATTTTGGTATAAAAAAACCTCTAACTTTAAACGGCCATAACTTTGGAACCAGACGAGCTAGAGACGTAATTTTTGCACCGTTGGAAAGGAAATTAAAAATTGCGAAGCTAGTCTTCGAACAAAGTTTACGCTCAGAGCAACGGAACATATAGTAAATGGCCTTGGAAGTAAAGCGTTTCAAAATCCTCAAGTGAAAATTTAATGTTATTGGAACATGCTTCCAGAGTACTTGGATCCACCATAGAATACCCTAGAAAGTCACCAAAAGTGCCTCAGAAGTGCTTGGATCCACCATAGAATACCCTAGATCATCACTAAAAGTGCCTCTGGTGTGCTTGGATCCACCATAGAATACCCTAGAACATCATCAAAAGTGCTTGTAGGGTGCTGTGAAACAGCAAAGATCATCATAGAAACTCATGAAAAAAGTATTTTGGGATAAAAAAACCTCTAACTTTAAACGGCCATAACTTTGGAACCAGACGAGCTAGAGACGTAATTTTTGCTCCGTTGGAAAGGAAATTAAAAATTGCGAAGCAAGTCTTCGAGCAAAGTTTACGCTCACAGCAACGGAACATATAGTAAATGGCCTCGGAAGTGAAGCGGTTCAAAATCCTCAAGTGAAAATTTAATGTTATTGGATCATGCTTCCAGGGTACTTGGATCCACTATAGAATACCCTAGAGTATCACCAATAGTGCCTCTGGTGTGCTTGGATCCACCATAGAATACCTTAGAACATCATCAAAAGTGCTTGTAGGGTGCTGGGAAACAGCATAGATCATCATAGAAACTCATGAAAAAAGTATTTTGGGATAAAAAAACCTCTAACTTTAAACGGCCATAACTTTGAACCAGACGAGCTAGAGACGTAATTTTTGCACCGTTGGAAAGGAAATTAAAAATTGCGAAGCTAGTCTTTGAACAAAGTTTACGCTCACAGCAACGGAACATATAGTAAATGGCCTCGGAAGTGAAGCGTTTCAAAATCCTCAAGTGAAAATTTAATGTTATTGGAACATGCTTCCAGGGTACTTGGATCCACTATAGAATACCCTAGAACATCACCAATAGTGCCTCTGGTGTACTTGGATCCACCATAGAATACCTTAGAACATAACCAAAAGTGCCTCTGGTGTGCTTGGATCCACCATAGAATACCTTAGAACATCATCAAAAGTGCTTGTAGGGTGCTGGGAAACAGCAAAGATCATCATAGAAACTCATGAAAAAAGTATTTTGGGATAAAAAAACCTCTAACTTTAAACGGCCATAACTTTGAAACCAGACGAGCTAGAGACGTAATTTTTGCACCGTTGGAAAGGAAATTAAAAATTGCGAAGCTAGTCTTCGAACAAAGTTTACGCTCACAGCAACGGAACATATAGTAAAAGGCCTCGGAAGTGAAGCGTTTCAAAATCCTCAAGTGAAAATTTAATGTTATTGGAACATGCTTCCAGGGTACTTGGATCCACTATAGAATACCCTAGAACATCACCAACAGTGCCTCTGGTGTACTTGGATCCACCATAGAATACCTTAGAACATCACCAAAAGTGCCTCTGGTGTGCTTGGATCCACCATAGAATACCTTAGAACATCACCAAAAGTGCTTGTAGGGTGCTGGGAAACAGCAAAGATCATCATAGAAACTCATGAAAAAAGTATTTTGGTATAAAAAAACCTCTAACTTTAAACGGCCATAACTTTGGAACCAGACGAGCTAGAGACGTAATTTTTGCACCGTTGGAAAGGAAATTAAAAATTGCGAAGCTAGTCTTCGAACAAAGTTTACGCTCACAGCAACGGAACATATAGTAAAGACCTCGGAAGTGAAGCGTTTCAAAATCCTCAAGTGAAAATTTAATGTTATTGGAACATGCTTCCAGGGTACTTGGATCCACTATAGAATACCCTAGAACATCACCAAAAGTGCCTCTGGTGTGCTTGGATCCACCATAGAATACCCTAGACATCATCAAAAGTGCCTCTGGTGTACTTGGATCCACCATAGAATACCTTAGAACATCACCAAAGTGCCTCTGGTGTGCTTGGATCCACCATAGAATACCTTAGAACATCATCAAAAGTGCTTGTAGGGTGCTGGGAAACAGCAAAGATCATCATAGAAACTCATGAAAAAAGTATTTTGGATAAAAAAACCTCTAACTTTAAACGGCCATAACTTTGGAACCAGACGAGCTAGAGACGTAATTTTTGCACCGTTGGAAAGGAAATTAAAAATTGCGAAGCTAGTCTTCGAACAAAGTTTACGCTCACAGCAACGGAACATATAGTAAAAGACCTCGGAAGTGAAGCGTTTCAAAATCCTCAAGTGAAAATTTAATGTTATTGGAACATGCTTCCAGGGTACTTGGATCCACTATAGAATACCCTAGAACATCACCAATAAAGCCTCTGGTGTACTTGGATCCACCATAGAATACCTTAGAACATCACCAAAAGTGCCTCTGGTGTGCTTGGATCCACCATAGAATACCTTAGAACATCATCAAAAGTGCTTGTAGGGTGCTGGGAAACAGCAAAGATCATCATAGAAACTCATGAAAAAAGTATTTGGTATAAAAAAACCTCTAACTTTCACGGCCATAACTTTGGAACCAGACGAGCTAGAGACGTAATTTTTGCACCGTTGGAAAGGAAATTAAAAATTGCGAAGCAAGTTTTCGAACAAAGTTTACGCTCACAGCAACGGAACATATAGTAAATGGCCTCGGAAGTGAAGCGTTTCAAAATCCTCAAGTGAAAATTTAATGTTATTGGAACATGCTTCCAGAGTACTTGGATCCACCATAGAATACCCTAGAACATCACCAAAAGTGCCTCTGGTGTGCTTGGATCCACCATAGAATACCTTAGAACATAACCAAAAGTGCCTCTGGTGTGCTTGGATCCACCATAGAATACCCTAGAACATCACCAAAGTGCTTGTAGGGTGCTGGGAAACAGCAAAGATCATCATAGAAACTCATGAAAAAGTATTTTGGTATAAAAAAACCTCTAACTTTAAACGGCCATACTTTGGAACCAGACGAGCTAGAGACGTAATTTTTGCACCGTTGGAAAGGAAATTAAAAATTGCGAAGCTAGTCTTCGAACAAAGTTTACGCTCACAGCAACGGAACATATAGTAAATGGCCTCGGAAGTGAAGCGTTTCAAAATCCTCAAGTGAAAATTTAATGTTATTGGAACATGCTTCCAGAGTACTTGGATCCACCATAGAATACCCTAGAACATCACCAAAAGTGCCTCTGGTGTGCTTGGATCCACCATAGAATACCTTAGAACATAACCAAAAGTGCCTCTGGTGTGCTTGGATCCACCATAGAATACCTTAGAACATCATCAAAAGTGCTTGTAGGGTGCTGGGAAACAGCAAAGATCATCATAGAAACTCATGAAAAAAGTATTTTGGTATAAAAAAACCTCTAACTTTAAACGGCCATAACTTTGGAACCAGACGAGCTAGAGACGTAATTTTTGCACCGTTGGAAAGGAAATTAAAAATTGCGAAGCAAGTTTTTGAACAAAGTTTACGCTCAGAGCAACGGAACATATAGTAAATGGCCTTGGAAGTAAAGCGTTTCAAAATCCTCAAGTGAAAATTTAATGTTATTGGAACATGCTTCCAGAGTACTTGGATCCACCATAGAATACCCTAGAAAGTCACCAAAAGTGCCTCAGAAGTGCTTGGATCCACCATAGAATACCCTAGATCATCACTAAAAGTGCCTCTGGTGTGCTTGGATCCACCATAGAATACCCTAGAACATCATCAAAAGTGCTTGTAGGGTGCTGTGAAACAGCAAAGATCATCATAGAAACTCATGAAAAAAGTATTTTGGGATAAAAAAACCTCTAACTTTAAACGGCCATAACTTTGGAACCAGACGAGCTAGAGACGTAATTTTTGCTCCGTTGGAAAGGAAATTAAAAATTGCGAAGCAAGTCTTCGAGCAAAGTTTACGCTCACAGCAACGGAACATATAGTAAATGGCCTCGGAAGTGAAGCGGTTCAAAATCCTCAAGTGAAAATTTAATGTTATTGGATCATGCTTCCAGGGTACTTGGATCCACTATAGAATACCCTAGAGTATCACCAATAGTGCCTCTGGTGTACTTGGATCCACCATAGAATACCTTAGAACATCACCAAAAGTGCCTCTGGTGTGCTTGGATCCACCATAGAATACCTTAGAACATCATCAAAAGTGCTTGTAGGGTGCTGGGAAACAGCATAGATCATCATAGAAACTCATGAAAAAAGTATTTTGGGATAAAAAAACCTCTAACTTTAAACGGCCATAACTTTGAAACCAGACGAGCTAGAGACGTAATTTTTGCACCGTTGGAAAGGAAATTAAAAATTGCGAAGCAAGTTTTCGAACAAAGTTTACGCTCACAGCAACGGAACATATAGTAAATGGCCTCGGAAGTGAAGCGTTTCAAAATCCTCAAGTGAAAATTTAATGTTATTGGAACATGCTTCCAGAGTACTTGGATCCACCATAGAATACCCTAGAACATCACCAATAGTGCCTCTGGTGTACTTGGATCCACCATAGAATACCTTAGAACATCACCAAAAGTGCCTCTGGTGTGCTTGGATCCACCATAGAATACCTTAGAACATCATCAAAAGTGCTTGTAGGGTGCTGGGAAACAGCAAAGATCATCATAGAAACTCATGAAAAAAGTATTTTGGTATAAAAAAACCTCTAACTTTAAACGGCCATAACTTTGGAACCAGACGAGCTAGAGACGTAATTTTTGCACCGTTGGAAAGGAAATTAAAAATTGCGAAGCAAGTTTTCGAACAAAGTTTACGCTCACAGCAACGGAACATATAGTAAATGGCCTCGGAAGTGAAGCGTTTCAAAATCCTCAAGTGAAATTTAATGTTATTGGAACATGCTTCCAGAGTACTTGGATCCACCATAGAATACCCTAGAACATCACCAAAAGTGCCTCTGGTGTGCTTGGATCCACCATAGAATACCCTAGAACATCATCAAAAGTGCCTCTGGTGTGCTTGGATCCACCATAGAATACCTTAGAACATCATCAAAAGTGCTTGTAGGGTGCTGGGAAACAGCAAAGATCATCATAGAAACTCATGAAAAAGTATTTTGGTATAAAAAAACCTCTAACTTTAAACGGCCATAACTTTGGAACCAGACGAGCTAGAGACGTAATTTTTGCACCGTTGGAAAGGAAATTAAAAATTGCGAAGCAAGTTTTCGAACAAAGTTTACGCTCACAGCAACGGAACATATAGTAAATGGCCTCGGAAGTGAAGCGTTTCAAAATCCTCAAGTGAAAATTTAATGTTATTGGAACATGCTTCCAGAGTACTTGGATCCACCATAGAATACCCTAGAACATCACCAAAAGTGCCTCTGGTGTGCTTGGATCCACCATAGAATACCTTAGAACATAACCAAAAGTGCCTCTGGTGTGCTTGGATCCACCATAGAATACCTTAGAACATCATCAAAAGTGCTTGTAGGGTGCTGGGAAACAGCAAAGATCATCATAGAAACTCATGAAAAAAGTATTTTGGTATAAAAAAACCTCTAACTTTAAACGGCCATAACTTTGGAACCAGACGAGCTAGAGACGTAATTTTTGCACCGTTGGAAAGGAAATTAAAAATTGCGAAGCAAGTCTTCGAACAAAGTTTACGCTCAGAGCAACGGAACATATAGTAAATGGCCTTGGAAGTGAAGCGTTTCAAAATCCTCAAGTGAAAATTTGATGTTATTGGAACATGCTTCCAGGGTACTTGGATCCACCATAGAATACCCTAGAAAGTCACCAAAAGTGCCTCAGAAGTGCTTGGATCCACCATAGAATACCCTAGATCATCACTAAAAGTGCCTCTGGTGTGCTTGGATCCACCATAGAATACCCTAGAACATCATCAAAAGTGCTTGTAGGGTGCTGGAAACAGCAAAGATCATCATAGAAACTCATGAAAAAAGTATTTTGTATAAAAAAACCTCTAACTTTAAACGGCCATAACTTTGGAACCAGACGAGCTAGAGACGTAATTTTTGCACCGTTGGAAAGGAAATTAAAAATTGCGAAGCAAGTTTTCGAACAAAGTTTACGCTCACAGCAACGGAACATATAGTAAATGGCCTCGGAAGTGAAGCGTTTCAAAATCCTCAAGTGAAAATTTATGTTATTGGAACATGCTTCCAGAGTACTTGGATCCACCATAGAATACCCTAGAACATCACCAAAAGTGCCTCTGGTGTGCTTGGATCCACCATAGAATACCCTAGAACATCATCAAAAGTGCCTCTGGTGTGCTTGGATCCACCATAGAATACCTTAGAACATCACAAAAGTGCTTGTAGGGTGCTGGGAAACAGCAAAGATCATCATAGAAACTCATGAAAAAAGTATTTTGGTATAAAAAAACCTCTAACTTTAAACGGCCATAACTTTGGAACCAGACGAGCTAGAGACGTAATTTTTGCACCGTTGGAAAGGAAATTAAAAATTGCGAAGCAAGTTTTCGAACAAAGTTTACGCTCACAGCAACGGAACATATAGTAAATGGCCTCGGAAGTGAAGCGTTTCAAAATCCTCAGTGAAAATTTAATGTTATTGGAACATGCTTCCAGGTACTTGGATCCACCATAGAATACCCTAGAACATCACCAAAAGTGCCTCTGGTGTGCTTGGATCCACCATAGAATACCTTAGAACATAACCAAAAGTGCCTCTGGTGTGCTTGGATCCACCATAGAATACTTAGAACATCATCAAAAGTGCTTGTAGGGTGCTGGGAAACAGCAAAGATCATCATAGAAACTCATGAAAAAAGTATTTTGGGATAAAAAAACCTCTAACTTTAAACGGCCATAACTTTGGAACCAGAAGAGCTAGAGACTATATTTTTGCACCGTTGGAAAGGAAATTAAAAATTGCGAAGCAAGTCTTCGAACAAAGTTTACGCTCAGAGCAACGGAACATATAGTAAATGGCCTCGGAAGTGAAGCGTTTCAAAATCCTCAAGTGAAAATTTAATGTTATTGGAACATGCTTCCAGAGTACTTGGATCCACCATAGAATACCCTAGAAAATCACCAAAAGTGCCTCTGGTGTGCTTGGATCCACCATAGAATACCTAGAACATCATCAAAAGTGCCTCTGGTGTGCTTGGATCCACCATAGAATACCTTAGAACATCATCAAAAGTGCTTGTAGGGTGCTGGGAAACAGCAAAGATCATCATAGAAACTCATGAAAAAAGTATTTTGGTATAAAAAAACCTCTAACTTTAAACGGCCATAACTTTGGAACCAGACGAGCTAGAGACGTAATTTTTGCACCGTTGGAAAGGAATTAAAAATTGCGAAGCAAGTTTTCGAACAAAGTTTACGCTCACAGCAACGGAACATATAGTAAATGGCCTCGGAAGTGAAGCGTTTCAAAATCCTCAAGTGAAAATTTAATGTTATTGGAACATGCTTCCAGGGTACTTGGATCCACCATAGAATACCCTAGAACATCACCAAAAGTGCCTCTGGTGTGCTTGGATCCACCATAGAATACCTTAGAACATCACCAAAAGTGCCTCTGGTGTGCTTGGATCCACCATAGAATACCTTAGAACATCATCAAAAGTGCTTGTAGGGTGCTGGGAAACAGCAAGATCATCATAGAAACTCATGAAAAAAGTATTTTGGTATAAAAAAACCTCTAACTTTAAACGGCCATAACTTTGGAACCAGACGAGCTAGAGACGTAATTTTTGCACCGTTGGAAAGGAAATTAAAAATTGCGAAGCAAGTCTTCGAACAAAGTTTACGCTCAGAGCAACGGAACATATAGTAAATGGCCTTGGAAGTAAAGCGTTTCAAAATCCTCAAGTGAAAATTTAATGTTATTGGAACATGCTTCCAGAGTACTTGGATCCACCATAGAATACCCTAGAAATCACCAAAAGTGCCTCTGAAGTGCTTGGATCCACCATAGAATACCCTAGATCATCACTAAAAGTGCCTCTGGTGTGCTTGGATCCACCATAGAATACCTAGAACATCATCAAAAGTGCTTGTAGGGTGCTGTGGAAACAGCAAAGATCATCATAGAAACTCATGAAAAAAGTATTTTGGGATAAAAAACCTCTAACTTTAAACGGCCATAACTTTGGAACCAGACGAGCTAGAGACGTAATTTGTGCACCGTTGGAAAGGAAATTAAAAATTGCGAAGCAAGTCTTCGGACAAAGTTTACGCTCACAGCAACGGAACATATAGTAAATGGCCTCGGAAGTGAAGCGTTTCAAAATCCTCAAGTGAAAATTTAATGTTATTGGAACATGCTTCCAGGGTACTTGGATCCACATAGAATAAATACCCTAGAGTATCACCAATAGTGCCTCTGGTGTCTTGGATCCACCATAGAATACCTTAGAACATCATCAAAAGTGCTTGTAGGGTGCTGGAAACAGCATAGATCATCATAGAAACTCATGAAAAAAGTATTTTGGATAAAAAAACCTCTAACTTTAAACGGCCATAACTTTTGAAACCAGAAGAGCTAGAGACGTAATTTTTGCACCGTTGGAAAGGAAATTAAAAATTGCGAAGCCAGTCTTTTAACAAAGTTTACGCTCACAGCACGGAACATATAGTAAAATGGCCTCGGAAGTGAAGCGTTTTCAAATCCTCAAGTGAAAATTTAATGTTATTGGAACATGCTTTCCAGGGTACTTGGATCCACTATAGAATACCCTAGAACATCACCAAAGTGCCTCTGGTGTACTTGGATCCACCATATAATACCTTAGAACATAACCAAAAATGCCTCTGGTGTGGCTTGGATCCACCATAGAATACCTTAGAACATCATCAAAAGTGCTTGTAGGGTGCTGGGAAACAGCAAAGATCATCATAGAAACTCATGAAAAAAGTATTTTGGGATAAAAAAAACCTCTAACTTTAAACGGCCATAACTTTGGAACCAGACGAGCTAGAGACGTAATTTTTGCACCGTTGGAAAGAAATTAAAATTGCGAAGCTAGTCTTCGAACAAAGTTTACGCTCACAGCAACGGAACATATAGTAAATGGCCTCGGAAGTGAAGCGTTTCAAAATCCTCAAGTGAAAATTTAATGTTATTGGAACATGCTTCCAGGGTACTTGGATCCACTATAGAAGACCCTAGAACATCACCAATAGTGCCTCTGGTGTACTTGGATCCACCATAGATACCTTAGAACATCACCAAAAGTGCCTCTGGTGTGCTTGGATCCACCATAGAATACCTTAGAACTCACCAAAAGTGCTTGTAGGGTGCTGGGAAACAGCCAGATCATCATAGAAACTCATGAAAAAATTTTTGGTATAAAAAAACCTCTAACTTTAAACGGCCATAACTTTGGAACCAGACGAGCTAGAGACGTAATTTTTGCACCGTTGGAAAGGAAATTAAAATTGCGAAGCTAGTCTTCGAACAAAGTTTACGCTCACAGCAACGGAACATATAGTAAAGACCTCGGAAGTGAAGCGTTTCAAATCCTCAAGTGAAAAATTTAATGTTATTGAACATGCTTCCAGGGTACTGAATCCACTATAGATACCCTAGAACATCACCAAAAGTGCCTCTGGTGTGCTTGGATCCACCATAGAATACCCTAGAACATCATCAAAAGTGCCTCTGGTGTACTTGGATCCACCATAGAATACCTTAGAACATCACCAAAAGTGCCTCTGGTGTGCTTGGATCCACCATAGAATACCTTAGAACATCATCAAAAGTGCTTGTAGGGTGCTGGGAAACAGCAAAGATCATCATAAAACTCTGAAAAAAGTATTTTGGTATAAAAAAACCTCTAACTTTAAACGGCCATAACTTTGGAACCACAGACGAGCTAGAGACGTAATTTTTGCACCGTTGGAAAGGAAATTTAAAATTGCGAAGCTAGGTCTTCGAACAAAGTTTACGCCTCACAGCAACGGAACATATGTAAAAGACCTCGGAAGTGAAGCGTTTCAAAATCCTCAAGTGAAATTAATGTTATTGGAACATGCTTCCAGGGTACTTGGATCCACTATAGAATACCCTA
>NW_024427946.1:0-49812 GCF_017562075.2 Anopheles merus | reverse complement strand
GTGCAATACGCGTACCACAAAGTGTGTGTTCTGTGCGCGTCATCTCAAACTCATTCGCGGGTACGTAGCGCTTCACAAGCGACACACAGTGTGTGTGTGTGTGCTCGCGAATAATCGTGTACCACTTAGTGTACAAAAGGCGCTTCACAATTCGTGTGATCCATGCTTGTATTAGACTTGGTGCGCTATCTCGCGGCGCATATTCGCTTCCAAGCACAATCAATATGTACTTGTCTGTCGGCATTCGCAAATTTTGTGTACCTCCTCCGAGTACAAAAGTAAAGTGTGTTTTTTCTCAAGCACCCGGTGTTTGCTCAGTGATAACATTAAAAATGACAAAAGCAGACAAGCTTAAGTTAAAGGCAAGCAAACGGCAAAGCCTCATTGTGTCTATGCAGCGGCTTGCGCAGTTTGCAAAAGACTATACTCCCCTACCAACAACAACAGCAAATACCCGACCGACTTGATCGGTTGTCGAAAAATTTGGGAATGTTTCAAATGGTGCAGGAAGACTGCGAGGAATGGGACGATTCGAAAATGCTACCAGCGAAAACGAAGCGTTATTGTCACAAGCAGAGGAGCTTTACTTCGAAACAAAGGCCGCGTTAACAAGGTACATTCCGGAAACAGCAGATCAGGTAAAAGAAGAGGTTACCCGCCCAGCAAACGTAAGTGTTAAACTACCTATCATTTCATTACCTGAATTTTGTGGTGAGCTCACAGAGTGGCTATCCTTTTATGACACCTTTGTTTCACTTGTTCATAATTCTGAAGAAATTTCCAACATCCAAAAATTTCATTACTTGCGTGCGTCCCTCAAAGGGGAAGCTGCCGGAATAATACAACCAATTCCTATTACAGCAGAAAACTATCAGGTGGCTTGGAAAGCTCTTTTGAATCGATATTCCAATAAAGTACATCTTCGTAAAATGCACACACGTGCATTGTTCGAGCTTCCAAAGCTAACCAATAGTCACGCCCCAGACTTGCGACAATTGGCTAACCAATTTCAGCTACACATCGATATCTTAAAACAATTAGAGGAGAGCATTCCTGACAACAGCACAATTTTTGTGGAACTTCTTGCTACCAAATTGGATAAAGCAACATTACAAGCATGGGAAGAACACAATTCCCAAGACATCCAGCCAACTCATCCAAATATGACAAACTTCTTGTTGAAAAGAGCTCAAACAATTGAAGCATTAGCGTTGCAGACAGGTAACCGCCCAAACACATCTCATTCGAAAATGGGTATACCTAACCATAAATTTTCCAAGAAAATGAGCACTAACACACAATAGTGTGAAAACAGGACAACACACACACTTGTCCTGCATGCAAAAAAGATGGTCACACGTTGCATTAGTGTCAATCCTTTATCGCTATGCCATGTAAGACGCGTCAAGCGTTTGTATCACGAAACAAACTTTGTATCAATTGCTTGAGAAGTGGACATTTCTTTCAACAATGCCCTTCTAAGTACTCTTGCCGAATTTGTAAAAGGAAGCATCATTCTATTTTACACTATGAAACGCAAACAAATAATAACCCTGAATGAGAAAGCACCACATCTGAATCAAATATCATGGCAACTTTGCATACAATTAGTTCTGAGCACAGTCCCCAAAACGTGCTTCTCGCAACTGTACTACTACAAGTGGTCGACAAATATGGCCAAAAACATTTTGCACGAGCCTTATTGGACAATGGTTCACAGCCAAACGCAATTAGTGAAGATTGTGTCAGCAGTTACATTTAACTCGAAAAAATGTTAACGTTTCCATTGTCGGAGTTGATGGTACAAAAACAAGCGCAAGGTATCAAATACAAGCGGAAGTACAATCGCGAATAAATAATTTCGCAACAACAATGAACTTTCTAGTTTTGAAAAAGGTTGCTAGTGACACACCAATTACACCAGTACCAGCTCATTTTTGGAATGTACTGCTTCATATCAACTTGCTGATCCTCACTTCAGCACACCAGGGCGCATTGACATGATCATTGGGGCAGGACATTTTTATTCATTGCTAGGTCCAGGAAGACAAAAATTACCAAACAACAACCAACTTGTTGAAACTGTGTTTGGATGGATTATGACCGGCAATATTCCATCCAAAAATCAAAACGAAGTTACATGTCACGTAGTAACCATGCATCCCACCATTGAAGAACAAATAGAACGATTTTGGAAGATAGATGAACTTCACAATTCAAGTTATAGTCTCAACGAAAGAGAATGCGAAAACCATTTCAAAGAAACAGTCTCCCGCGCACTCTAATACAACTTGCCAATGATGAAGGTGATACGTATCTCAAAGCTCGTTCCGTGATTAAAGAAAACGTTTACGTAGATGATTTGCTAGCAGGAGCAAATAACATCCCAGAAACAATTGAACTACGCAATCAGCTGAATGCTTTGCTACAGAAGGGTGGCTTTCTCCTTCGCAAATGGTGTTCCAACGCTCCAGCAGTATTAGCTGACCTACCACCTGAACTTGTTGCCACCCATTCTTCCGTCAATTTTGATCCAGATGAAAGTATCAAAACCTTGGGCATATGCTGGGAGCCTATGTCAGACAAATTTCGTATCAACATAAACATTAATATAATCAAGAGCCCTTATACCAAACGAAAGGTTCTATCAACCATAGCACAACTATATGATCCACTTGGATTGATTACCCCTATAACTATACGAGCTAAAATACTAATGCAACAATTGTGGCTATTGAACTTGGATTGGGATTCAACAATTTCCCCATCATTACAAAATTCATGGGCAGAATTTCTCGAGCAAATCCCTACACTTACTAACTTTCGAATTGACCGTTTTGCTTTTCAACCACACTATGAACAAATTGAAATCCATTGTTTTTCCGACGCTTCTGAAAGTGCTTACGGTGCGTGTGTGTATGTACGCACAGAAGACAAACACGGTTCCGCACGCGTAAATTTACTAACATCAAAATCGCGAGTTGCTCCATTGAAACCTTTAACCATTCCACGACTTGAATTATCTGCTGCATTACTTGGAGCTAGACTATTCAAAAAGGTACAACATGCATTAGATATTCCACTTGACACATGCTATTTCTGGTCGGACTCTACTGTTACTCTTGGTTGGCTAAAAGCTACTCCTAGAACATGGAAAACTTTCGTAGCTAATCGAGTAGCTGAAATACAAGAACTCATGGCTTCCAATGGCAGCATGTTTCTGGCAAGGAAAACCCAGCTGATATGATATCTAGAGGAGTAGCGGTGAATGAATTCCTCAGTAGTGATCTATGGCGGCATGGTCCTTCCTGGCTTCGTGAACCCAAAGGCTCTTGGCCCTTGCAAACCCCGGATAACAACATAACCGTAGAGGACGAACGAAAGGTATCTATCCTAACAACTCAAGTGACTGAAATAAATCCAATATTTCAACGTTTTTCTACACTACAACCATTACTTCGTATTTTTGGTTTCTGTTTGCGATTCATTAACAACACTCGCAAATCAAATAAAAGAATATCGCTTAATGTTCTACTGGTAAAGGAGATACAACATGCTAAACGAGCCCTATGCAAAATGGTACAAGCTACTGAATTCTCTGTTGAACTACAAGCCTTAAAAAGAAATGAAGGGTTAGCTAAGGTTTCTTCTATTCGACTTCTTAATCCATTTATTGATAACGATGGATTAATACGCGTTGGTGGCCGGTTGCGCCATTCTGATCTGAGCCACGATGCTAAGCATCCCATCCTCATGCCAGCTTTCCATCCTTTCACTCGCCTTCTAATCATGGATCATCATCTGAAAACGATGCACGGCGGAGTGAGCATGACATTATCATCTATTCGTGAAGAAATATGGCCATTGAACGGCATGAGAGCCGTTAGAAGTGTAACTCGAACTTGTTTTAATTGTGTAAGAGCTAATCCCACCCCAATAATCCAACCTATTGGTCAATTACCAATATCACGTGTAACAATAAATGAAGTTTTCTCCTGCGTTGGTGTGGATTATTGTGGTCCACTTTATTTGCGTCCATCTCATCGCAAGGCTGCATCTCCAAAAGCATATGTATGCGTATTTGTTTGTATGAGCACCAAGGCTGTACATTTAGAACTCGCAGGTGACTTGAGTACCACCACTTTTTTGATGGCCTTGGATCGATTCGTATCACGACGAGGAAACCGAAAAACATATACTCAGATAATGGTACCAACTTTATTGGTGCAAAGAATGCATTGCATGAAATTTATCAATTCCTTCATAAAGATAATAACAAAATAACTAATCATTTGTCTAACGAAAACATTCAGTGGCATCTAATACCACCACGTGCTCCTAATTTCGGTGGACTTTGGGAAGCCGCAGTTAAGGTAGCTAAAACTCATCTAGTTCGGCAGCTTGGCACAGCTCAACTTTCATACGAATCCATGTGTACTCTATTAACAAAATTGAAGGATGTATGAATTCAAGACCACTATTACCACTATCACAAGATCCAAATGATTTATCACCTTTAACACCAGCACACTTTTTATTACTCAAGGATCCCCAGGCATTGCCTGAAGCCGATTTACAGCATATACCAACTAACCGACTATCCCACTATCAATTGATACAGAAGTTATCTCAAAACTTCTGGCTTAGATGGACCAAGGAGTATTTAACATCATTGCATAACCAACGTAACATCAGCCGTAAACAACATAAACTTTCCATAGGCGACTTGGTAATCATGAAAGACGATCAACTACCTCCATTGAAGTGGCCTTTGGCACGCATTGTATCATTGCATTTAGGAAATGATGCTGTGGCACGAGTAGCTACCCTTCGGACCGCTTCTGGAATCATGAAAAGACCAGTCTCCAAGATATGTGCCTTAGAGTGCCAGACCGAGGAATAAGTTTTGGGAATTGTTCCCAAAAGGTGGCCGGTATGTTCGTTCCCGATTGTAGCACATCACTACTATTGTTCCGATTGTGGCCCATCACTACCTTCGCGGATCGCTACAAATTGTTCGACGGGTCATCGATCGTTTCGTCATCACGCACACCATTAAAAATATGCATTATAAATAAAGCGGCAAAGCCAAATTCTAGACTCTCTCTTTGTCATTCAAATCCTCAGCAAGCAACACGCTTCGCGCATCTCAACAGCAACTCCTTGGCAAACACAAGTGGCACAGAACTCCAAGCAAAACCACCCAGCTTGGTACCACAAAAAAGCACACAATCGGCTCTTTTCAGAGCCACCGATTCTTTATTAAGAACATCTGTAAAAAATACAAAACACAACGTAGGGTTCCGTACCAAACAGTTGTCTTATTTTCCAGATCAGATTTAAGTTTAGAGATGTCAGGATCACGGCACTTGCAACTGCGTATCAATGTCCAAATCATCAACAACTCCCACTGTTTGGATACGACTAAGTGCATCGGTATGACCCATAGTCGTTTCAGGTGGATATTGCATGGTATATTGATAGTTCTCCAAGAACAAAGCCCACCTTGCAATTTTGGCGGAACAATTTCGATTTTTAACGTTTCCACAAGCGAATTGCATGTACGTACGAATGAAAACGTTTGAGAGCGTAGATCACTGACAAAGTTTCCAACTCGTAACTGTGGAGGTTCGATTCACTAGGAGAAGCAGTTTTTGAAAAATATGCCGTTGGATTCAAATTCATTCAAGCCATCATTCTGCTTTTGAAGTAGCACCGAACCAAACCCAACGGTACTGGCATCGCAGTGCAATTCAGTTTCCTGATGGGGATCATAAATAGCTAATACAGGAGCATTCATTAATCTTGTTTTAAAGCATTAAACGCTTTTAAGCAATTGTCATCAAACTTAAAAGATACGTTTTCTTCAAGCAAATTGCTGAGAGGTTTGGCAACACTCGAAAATAACGGAACAAATCGCCTGAAATAGGAGAAGAGACCCAAACAACGTTGAACCTCTTTAGGGGTTTTGGGAACGGGATAATTTTGTATAGCTTTAAGGTGGTGGTCACTTAGTTGAATTCCTTTAGAAGTTACAAAATAGCCAAGGTAATCCACACTGCTGCATGCAAATTTACATTTATCTAGTCTCAACTCTATTCCCTTTTTTTCAAAGCGTTGTCAAAACCGCAGCTAGTATTTTCAAATGATCTTGGAAATTCTTTGACGCTATTAGAATGTCATCGAGATAGACAACTAGCTTTTCCTCTTCAATGAATTCACGTAAAATGTTATTAATAAACCTCTGGAAGCTTGAAGGAGCGTTTTTAAGGCCAAATGGCATTTTCAAGTATTCAAGTGTTACGAATGCAGTATATTTGATGGATTCTTCGTGCATATTAATTTGATGAAACCCGCTCTTCAGATCCAAAAGCGTAAAAATCTGTTTACTACTTAGATGCTCGAGACAAGTACCAATTAGGGGTATGGGGTAGTTGTCACGTATGTTAATCTTTTTAACGGACGGTAATCAACGCACATACGCACCTCACCATTCTTTTTACGCACTAACACAATAGCAGATGCATATGGAGAATTGCTTGGTCGAATAATCCCTTTTTCTAATAGATCTTTGACTACATCACGAACTTGATTGCGTTCTGCAAAAGACAACCGCCTAGGTCTACAAAATATGGGTGTTTCGTTTGTGACACTAATTTTCATGGAATATTTCGATTTTTCAATGGGCTCATTTAGCACCTCAAGATCATTTTTCTGTATGCATGAATTTATGTATGTTTATGTATACTAATGGATTGCAATAAAAGGTCTGCCTCTTCCCTTGAATTTATTTTAAGAATACCCAACGAATTAAGACGCGTTTTTACGTGTATTCTTATAGTGCATTTATTTGTATTCAATAAGCTCATCAAATTTTCACGCGAGTAACGATAACATATATATTTCAAATGAATATTCATTCTTTTCAGTAAATCTCTTCCAACAATCATTGGCCAAGCTGTTTGATATTTGGGCAGTATAATAAAAGAATGGGTAACGTTTGTATTCCAAAACCAATAGTGCCTTCTACATGGCCCAATGATGTGAGTTGCTGATTACCTAGGCCACGGAATCCGGACAGCCGAGGATTAAATTTATGGTTTGACACAAGCTGCTCGCTGAGAAAACTTTCAAGGCTGCCTGAATCAAACAAACAACACACACGTAAATACACTTTGCCTAATTCATTGTTATTCTTAAATGTGACACTTACCTCCTGAACTGGATCTATTCTAACTCCTCCTTCAGCATGGTGAATTCCACTATCGTCACGATAATTGTCATGCAACAGCTACCGACTGATTACGACGCGAATCATCATTGATCGAGTAAAGCTGTGATTGTGGTTGCGAATATCCTCTCAATGTGTTGCTTTCATTTGGTTGTTGGCTTGTAAAAATCTCTTGATCGCACGGAGCAAATACTGCAGCAGGCATTCGATGGCTTACTCGCGGACATTCCTGTCTTTTATGGTCAGGATCACCACACAGGAAGCATGATTGGACTGGCTGGCGAGGTTTTTGGCATTGGTTGGAATAATGGCCGAAACTGGAACAATTATAGCAACGCACTTCTTCACGCTTGTTGGCTGGCTGTGTTTTTGTATTCACAGATGGTGTCGATGTAAAGCGATTAGCTGGTAGCATGCGAGGCATGGGAGCTTGAAGCTCACGCATTTGGTAATGCATCTCACACCGCATCACATGGTCGATGAGATCGTAAATGTCTTTGTACTCTTTCGCCACAAGATTGTTGTACATAGGATCACGCGATAGTCCTCGGATGACGTAAGTTGCTATCGCCTCGTTGCTCACATTTCCCGTAGTACCAAGGGCGTTCACGCGAAAAATGTAAGCTGTACAAGACTCGTCTTTCTTTTTTGTTACTTGCAACAGTTGCTTATGGATATGGACGCGATAGTCCTCGGATGACGTAAGTTGCTATCGCCTCGTTGCTCACATTTCCCGTAGTACCAAGGACGTTCACGCGAAAAATGTAAGCTGTACAAGACTCGTCTTTCTTTTTTGTTACTTGCAACAGTTGCTTATGGATAGCAGCTTCATTTTGTTTGTTTGAGAAAGCTTGTTCCATTCCGTCAGCAAATTCTTTGAACGATGTTATGCAACTTCGAAACCCATTGTACCATTCTTTGGCAGCACCAGTTAGCTGGCTGCTAGTATATAACATCGTTATTTTGTCATCCCAGCCATAAATTTCAGCACTTTGTTTAATAGTTTTTATCCACTGAATACAATTGGTACACTCATCGAACAGGGGAATGATTTGCTCCACTTCTTCGGGGTGCAATAGTTATGACGAGTGAGCGGTGCTTACGTTGGTATGTGCTTCAAGAGCACATAGTTTATTCCGCAGCTCCAATATTTCGCATCGCTGTTTTAGGAGTGCGATTTCTGCTGCAGCTTCATCGTTCGTATTCAGCGTATTTGTACCCATGACGTGGTTAAGGATTCCGCCATTTTCTTTTGTGTAGGTTGTGCTTTCGCTTAATGCGGGGTGACTGGAATCGCTCAGCAGGACGCCATGTTGTTCAAAATCAGGGGAAGCTTGCTGGGACATTGTACGAATCTGTGATATCGTTGCCGTGCTTGGAACGGTCATGTCGGCCGATTCAAAGGCGCTCAACATCTGGTCCTTGGTCAATTTCTTATCGGTTTTAGACAGTTTCGGGTCACTATCCCACTTCTGAGACATAAAATCCAATAAATTTAGCACGCTTGGATTGTTTGCTTCCTTCGAGTTGCTCTTCTTTATTTCGTCTCGTCTGCCGGTGACAGCTGTCATCGACCAGGTCTATATACACGCGACATGAGGTGTGGTTAGGTAGCATTTACACGTATCACGCTCAAGGTTTACATTTTCTCATCTGCAAGGTTTACAAGTAACAAACTTATTCCGCCTTTGTTTTAATTATTTACTATTGTTAATGATGCTGTTGACTGTTGAGCAATTGTATTGCATGTAGAAAACGTATAAAAAATAGCATGAGGAATTGATTTTCATCCCGGCGTTTCCCATATAACAATGGGGAATTATTTCTATGGCAAACGGGGTGTGAGGTAGCGAGAAACAGGTTGCGGCGAGCGAGAAGCTCTATTAATTCAGAGAGAGAGAGAGGAATGAAATAAAGGGGGAAGCGAAGAGCAAAACATAAGGAGAGCGAGAATGCCATGGCGAGGAGGAACAAAGGATGAGGAAGAAATAGAAGAAAGTAAGAGGTGTTGCCAAAACGCGGGTGAGCTAAGCTCTGGAGGAAGCAAACAGCAACACATACGGAGAGCGAGGATGCTATAATAAGCGGTGACAAAGAAAGAGAAAGAGTGATATAAAACAAGGAGCGTGACAACACATGGAGAGAGTGTAGCTAAGGGGGTAAAAGAAGAGTCACACGAAGAGCAAGAATATTTGCGCTTGCTATAGCTTGCTCAATTTTCATACATGCCGCTTTTATTTAAAAGCCGGTAGATCTTCGCTGGTGATCATTTGAATCAATCAAAAAAAATTTTGCGCAACGGTACCGTTTGTATTTACGGCCGTTTGTACGTAAAATCGGAAAGTTTGAATGTCTACCTTTGCCCATCGACGCATTCGCCTGGAACCGTCCGAAGCCATCAAGCCATCAGCCGTCACAAGCTGTTTAGAATCGGCTTTGGATAGATCCAACGAATACGACGGCGCAAGTTACCAACTAACGCAACCGGATAGTCCTGGTCGGCTACAACATATGACACCAAACATTACCATGATTGCATCTACCTTTCAAAATTACCCAGTGGCGGATCTAACAGTAGGCGTACTAGGCGGTCGCCTAGGGCCCCGCCGATTAAGGGGCCCCATAGACGCCATTCAATAGTATGCCGTATGGACATAGTACTAGCGAAAAGGGAAAGATGGACGTTGGGGCCCCGAGGCTGACGAATCAATTTTAGAGCCTATAACTGATGTTCGTAGGGCCCCCCGACGGCGTTCAAACTTTCAACAGCCAGTTTAGTGCCGCTACCACACCCCCCTCCCTACCCCCCCGAACACCATTTACCATTTACAGGGGGCCTCAACTCGTCTTACCGCCTAGGACCCCTGATACCCTTAATCCGCCATTGCAACTACCTTGCGATTATTGTGGAGTCATTCGGCAGCGATTCCGGTGTTTTGTCGAACTCATCCATCGCTAGTAGCTTGGCCCAAAATGGCCATACTCATGATTCTCAGATGGAGAAGAAAATAAAGACAAATTGACATGCGAGTGCACTATGGATTTTTCTTCACGAGAACTTCTAGCAAACTTAAAGAATCCTTTCGATCTCCAAGACTCGCTCGGCCGCTTATTTTGCGTACAGGTTGATGGCAAGAAACAAGATCGCATTGAATAGTATTTTGTTCACTCATAGCGTAGGCAGGTACGTGCAACCAAGATAGCCGAAAACATTGACGATGGATCCAACGCAACGCCGGTAAAGAATGAAAACCTAAATGACTACGTTCTTCCTCCAATATTCTCTTCAATCACAGCAAAGAAACGCAGCGACAAAAAAACGTGCGAGAGAAACGAAGATCCGCCTTCAGATAAAAAGCCACAACGCACCAAGAACAGCTGTGCACAATACACACATAAATACAAATACAGAGCGAACAGAGCGGATACAGGTACTAGCCACGCACAGCCGTGGCCCCACCCCCTTTTTTCGCAAACCACCGTTTGCATATGACGTCATACTCACCAAACCTCTTGTTTTGCTGAAATAAAGAGGTTTTGAGGTGAATTTGTGGTGAAAATTGTTATATGGTTTCCCATATAACAATTTTCACCACAAATTCACTTCAAAACCTCTTGATTTCAGCAAACCAAGAGGTTTGCTGTCATTTTGAATGCATCAAGGTGAACATAAACCAAGGTACGTTTTTACAAAGGATTTTATAGTTTCACACATTCGAAACTGTTTTCGAATGTCATGTTCGATTCGAAGATTGCATAAAAAAAAGCCGCGCTTTTATGTACGCGCCTTGTCAATGTGGATATGTATGTGTGTTACTGTGCGCACCCGGCTTGGCTTGCCATCTTTATTTACTTTTGTGAGTGCTGTGATTTGTATGCGGATCTTCTCGCATTCCATCTGCCATGCTGTGATTTTGCTTGCTTGATTGCTGTATTTGGAGAAAAGACAGAGAAGACTGTAAGTATAAATTAGAAGTATTAACCTTACCGGTGTTGCGCTGTTCCCGTGGTCATGTGCCAGTTGCATCATCCAATGTCATTTCGCGAAGTGATGAAATAATGTTTGATGGCAATCGCTTTCCTCGTCCTGTTCCAGACCTGGCACACTAACTACATCCCGACTTCCTGTGCTTGTAATCAGCGAAACCAGACCTTTAGTACAAAATGCATGTGTACCCCGTCCGTTAGTCAATTTACTCGACGCTGGTGCTTCATCGAAAACCCGTCTTCCTACTAGGCAAGCCAACTCATCTGCTTCCTCTAGTTTTAAGGCACTCCATAAGCCCCTTCCGGTCCTTCCCACAGTCTACCGACCAATTGTGGAACCTTTGAATTTGCCTCAATCTTCTGGATCTATTTCTAATACCAGTGATTTGTCGAAATCCCGTCTTCCCGTACTTCCATCTGCACAAATAGAAACACCTAAAACGAATATGCCTTCATCTACTACTCCCTTTTCCGTGCAAGCTTTGACGGAGATTATGATAGAAATGTCCATGAAGGTAGATTTAATTTACGATACAATGTATCACAAAAATGCCACCGCCAGAAAAGTGTCAATTAAATTTTTTTTTGATGGAGCAGGATTGATTAATTTTAACGAAAGGTTAAAATCGGCCTCTTTATGTTAGACACTGCACAAAAACATATATTTTATGTTACAAGTGCTAAAGATATAGAAGGTAGACTCAACTTAGTTTTAGAAGTAATGTTCGATCGCAAATTTTTGTCCACTTGTAGTTGGTTGGGGAAAAGTAGTGTAGGTACACGTAAGATAGATTTCAATCGATTTATATACGTACTTCACTTATTTAGAGTTGTAGGAGGTAACGATTATCTTGAG
Source organism: Anopheles merus (assembly GCF_017562075.2). NCBI lineage: Eukaryota > Metazoa > Arthropoda > Insecta > Diptera > Culicidae > Anopheles > Anopheles merus. Next base: position 37,738 of record NW_024427946.1, on the reverse strand, counting down.
GCTACGGATGCGTTAATAAAAAAGTTTCTTATGAAGAAACTAGGGAATGCGTTGACTGCAAGCGAAGCAAAAAAACGAAAATCCGAAGAATTGCTGTGATTTTGTTTTATTGTTAAAGGATGACAAAGATGAATTTCTTAAAAGATGTGATGGTTTGTTAACTAGTTATGTAAGTAATAAGAGCTATATAATTGAATAACAAATGAACTTTTACAACAAACGTTTACTTCGGTCTTATGAAACCATGATCTTTCATACCAATTGGCTCATATTTTATTAATGAAAATCACCCAACTGCCAGGTTCCAACTAGCTCCAATTATAGAAAACCCCTTTCCTTCAATTGTTAAAATCTAGTAGCAATAAGTTTAATTAAATAACCGAACTGCTAGTATTTATATGGTTGACTTGTTCTAATCATCGTTTATAAGTCCTTTATATTAACAGTTTTAAAAGCCCCCTCCCTATTAGTTTATAAATATTGCAGAATTAATGTAACAAATTCTGCAATGAATATAATCCAGCTAGCACCACGTGGAGGTTGGGATAGGAGTTCAAAGATGCATAAAAACGTCAAAGTATTTGCTAGCCAGCTGAAAAAGAAAAAAAAAGGAAAATTATCGAAGCATTGTTGCCTTGCAACAATTAAAACGTCTTAAGCTATCTTAATGAAACCCTATCTAACCTATTCAGCTAAAGTATGTAGTAATGGACTGAAATGATACCCTATTCCTTCATCTAATGAAATTGCTACAAGCTTACACATCACACTATCTATAGGAACCCTACCTAATTCTTTTGATAAATCTACTATTTCACCTTCGTACTTAAATATGATATCTGAACTATACGGAGTACCAAAGCTGACTTTCCTCTTCTTTAACAAATGTCCTATTATGTAAACCTTTGCAGATTTTTCAAATGCTGCACTATACCTGATGATCTCACTATCCTTCGTCAAAAACCATCCATTCCTTTTACCTTTCCTGAGCATTAAACCTTCCTTAACGAATAAAATTACTTCCTCTACTCTGCATTTGAAAATGGGATACTGTTTTTCCTCCTTTCTAACTGCTACTTGTGTTTCCCTAAGCTCAGCAAGCCTGCAAACTATTTGATTTAATATTCTCGGTCCTGGTCTAACTAGCCTTTTCATAAACTGCAGCGTATTCTCACAATCATATGTTGAAATTTCTGGAAGGGGACCTAAATTTTGAACGTCTTTTCTGACGTGTAAAAGGTTATGGACATTACTAGTTAAATTATATTTGGTGTATATTGAACTGTAGTCTAAAACAAATTTTTCTAATAATTGACCAGCGTATGTCCAATATTGTTTGAAGAAAGAATGCGAAAGGAAAGTATGAGCTACATAAATAAGTTTAAAATGATCATACGCTGAATCGTGGATTCTTCCTAAGAACAAAGGGATACTTATATGATTTAAAAAAGACCGGAATTCGGTCCCCTTCCAATAATCCACATATTTTAAAGACCTAACACCTCGATGTATCTCTGCTGCTTTAATTCTATTCTAGCTAAAATATTGTTTATCTCTTCCTGCTCTGCTGCTAACCATGCTGAAAACCCTTTATAACCTCCTTTATAACCCTTAAGCAATTTCTTCAATGCCCCCTAGATGAAACAAGTGTAAATCGTCTGCAATTGACATCTGAACTACTATATTAAATTCTTTTAAGTCTAATAACGGAGTATGGTGCTTCTGGTGTCCTATTGGGTAGTTTCCATCGCGAAAATCATCGTCGATCCTCTCCTCAGCAACGCCTTCAAATATCATCTTCCATGCGCTCTTGTCAAATTTTCCTACGATTTTGCACTTAATGCAACCGCAAGCACCGTTGAAGTATGTTACACCTGGAAAAAGATACATAAATATTGTTAACTTATTCAGCTCTGTATTATTCTACATTGCTTACCTTTGATGAATGCTCGTGCTGGAAAATCTGCCAGGAAAGCTTTAAGGGTGATTTTTATTTTATGTTGTAGATAACAATTCCGTCATCGTGTAGGCGATTCAATTCATCAACGAGTGGGCGCAAGTAGTCCTCGACATTTTCCGGTTTGGATAAGCCACAAAACACGCCAACCACCAATATGGGAGCTTCTGGGACGTTTACAAGCTTCACCAATATGGGCCATAGCTGTTTTGGCCCACTGTTAAATAACGGTAGCCCATCTACGAATATGTTTGTCAATATTTCGTTCACCGAAGGAGTAAGCTTCCTAAAATGAAACACAGTAGATGTTACCTATGCATTAATTATACCATTACATGGTACATGTTATCAAGCTAAGCACAATCTGTCTTACCGGAAACAACATTGCATACATTTCGCAATGCCATGATACCACATTTCACCACCAGCTACCGCGTATATTTCCTTGCCCACAGCAATCGGTGTCTTAAGGAGCGTTCTAGAATCGAGAGGAAGAGGAATGTCCGTTGTTTCGCGAACCAAGCGAAGAAGATCATTCAATACTAAATTAGGTATCTTATGAGATAAAGCCCAAACTCTCAACCGCTTGGCCATCGGATGTTGAGCTGGACTATTATTTTTCTCATTCAGTAGATGATCTTCTTCATCTTTATCATCGTCTTCGCTCTCGTTCTCGATGTATTCGATTATTTCATCCTCATCTTCATCATCGGATAAAATGAATACATCCTCCTCCTCCGACAAGGGGAAATCCATCAGGCACTCCTCAGCAACGCCATCAACCACAGCTTCCGGACCTCAAACTAAAAGACATTATTACTAAAGAAGTCCATAAAAGCGTACATAAATTAGTGCATTTGTGATTTGTGCGTTCAGCAAAACACTTTTGAGTTTGCGGTCTGACGCAAAACTTAAAAACGGTCAGAAATGTTTTGCAAAAACTCGCACGGTCACTGGCCCAGAGCGTGCACCAAAATGCACAAAAAGTATACGCACTTCGTATACTCAGAATTACTCACAGCTAAATATGGTTTCTTTTTAAAACAACTATTAAATATAAACTTGATACCGAGTTTAACGTGCGTAAAAGATGATGAAAATCGCTTACCTTGCACTTCCATACTCGTACTCGGACCGGGTTGATTTTCAGCCACCCATTTCTTCTTCATTTCACCCATCCTTGCCAGTGCTCGCTTCCTTAACAGCCCACTCTTCTTGAACTGCTTTATTTGGTCCATTTTCTTCTCTGAAACACTTTGAATCTCTTGAAAATCACAAAATATATTTTTCACAAACACCGGCTCGCGAAGCGTCCTCGTTTGTTTTGAACGTGTTTCGAACGGTTTGTTTTGACATTTCTCGCTCTCCGTATGTGAGTCTCTTCGTTTCCCCCTTGGTTTCATTCCTCTCTCTCCAAAAATATCCTGCTTCTCCCTCGTCGCAACCTGTTTCTCTCTACCTCACACCCCGTTTGCCCTAGAATTTAATCCCCATTGTCATATGGCCGTTGCCCACTGTGCTGTTGTGGTAGTACCAATAGTGGTGGTATTGCACTGAAATGCGGTCCAAGCGGCAAATTAAAAGAAATTAAGTTATTTATGTTAGTGCGAAATGTTCCTTAGCCTTTTACAAAGGGTTTAGAAGATAAATGAGGCCATTCCGTTACTTAGTGACCAAAAAATCCATTATTTTGTTAAATGTGTCAACATTTTTCAAAAATCCTTAGAATTTCATAACAAAACTCAAATCTTTGTTTACGTTCTAAATGACCACATAGCAACGCAATTTTTAGTTTTTTTTACATTTTAAAGGAAAATTCCAAATAATTTAACACATAGCAATTGGAATATGTTTTATCTTCGCAATCACAAACATTTTTACAATGAAACACAACAAATTTACGAAAAAATAAATATTTTTGTGACTGCTTCGTTGTACCTATAATGGTGGTATGGGTCCTATAGTCGTCGTATTGTGTTCCTATAGTGGTGGTAAACAAAGATACCTCAAAACAGTGTATAATATCAATGAAACTTAGTTTCGAAACTGTTTTCGTATGAATAGCAAGGATTACTGCCATAATTTGGGTTTCTTGCGTAATTTGATCTTGAAAAAAATTCTTCTTCTTCTTCTTCTTGGCTTAAAGTCCTACGCAGACATGCCGGCCTATACAGGCTTTCGAGACTTAATTCATTACCACGCAGCCGGATAGTCAATCCTTGCTACGGGGGGACGGTCCATTTTAGGCTTGAACCGAGTTGACGACTGTACCACGGGACCGCCCCATGTATAAAAATAGATTTTTTTAAATATAAATTTTATTGACTAAACTATTGACTGGGTGCTCATAGCATCGAGATAGCTCGATAATTCGAGATGGAAGTTCTGTCGCCTTTTTCGTAAACGGGAAATATCCATGACTTTTTTCATAGGTCAGGGAAGAAACCAGTGCGAAGTGATTTATTAAAAATGGGTGCTAATGGTGAAGCCAATTCATCGATGCATGAAACGATCACTATTCCCGGAATGTTATCGGGTCCAGAGGCTGAAGAGGGTTTTCAGCTTTGAAGCCATTAAACGTACATCATCGATTGTAAAAGAAGGCAATGAAATGTCTACGGAGTCCTGAGCTTCTAAACGTAACGCTTCCTCTACGCTTTCCCAATAATAGGTTTGCAGTGACGGAATCGCAACCCCGTTATGCAAGCGGAGTAAGTAAACACTACACTGTTCTTCGGGAAGAACGGAACTGACTTTATTCATTTCCTTCGACGTAGCCGTTCTACGCCGCTATCTTATTCTAGCGATGCCTAATCCTAATTTTTCTAATCCTAGTTTCCTTATTCCCTATGTCCTTATGATTAATACCCCCACCCTTATTATAATGTGACTTAAATCTATGCTCACGCCACCTAACTACTAACACTACTTGATCTGCTAATCGCACTAGGTATCCTAATCTACAAAGTGGGCGTGGCCTTCCTATCTAATCCTATGCTATTGTTCATCCTACTTCCGAATTCATCCTAGTTCTAGTCTTAACCCTAATTATTTCATTTATATTTTTAGAATCCACCTAGTTCATTTCTGTCGGCGACATCCTCCCCCCGTAAGCGCTCGTAGAGGGTTACAACAAAAAAGGAGCCGACAGGACTTTAGAGATTTAGGTAATAAAATTGGATATTTTGTATCCGAACTTAAAATTTCGACTTTATCTAGCCTTCCATTTGCTCCCATAATATTGTTTTCATCTATAATTGGGCAGAGATTTTTTATGTAGCTATTTATCGATATTGGCAATTTCATGATAAGGGCTGTTACCTCCTCTTTAAAGCCATCTAATTGTGCTTTTCTAATCAATAGATTTTCAGCCATGTCTAAAACGGGTTTGTCTATTATTTTTGTTTTGTTTTAATTATGTTAGGCCTATTGCCCATGCTAACATCAATCTTTTCCAGCTTGAGCACCAATTGATATTTATGACTTCTCAGTCTAGTTTTTCCGTTGTGCTATTTGCGTTAAGGTAAATCAATTGCATTTCTTCTACAGTGTCTGACTCAAGATCGATTTTTCGAATTTCCTGACCTTGCAAAAACTTCGGTCCTGTTAGCCAAATGCATTGCCGCGATGATTGTTTGGTGGCTTCGTCGGCCGAATTATCTTTTGAACAAACCCAGTCCCATTGTGTGGCTGAAGTTTTACTTTCATTTCTCATTGTGTGTACTAGTTATGGGCGGGTTTACCCGAACCTATCGGGTCGGAGCCATCCGTAAGCGACCCGGAGTCGTTCAAGTCGACCCGAAAGGTACAAGTAGGTTCAGTGGGTGCAACGACTAAAGCATAAGCGACTTCGGTGCAACGAGCTCGGGTTGGGTCGGGCCACGGTAGGTTCAGTTTTACCCGAGGGTGAAGCGAGTTCGGGTCTACCCGAAAAATCAGTAGATTCAAGAAAGCATATCCCAAGTAGCAACCGAAGCTTTTTTCTCCCAGTTTCAACCCCCTCATGTCCAAAAACTGCTTTCGCTCACTATTCCTATCCCATTTCTACATTCTACAACGTTTGATGCATTCTCGCTCATCAGGGTGTTAGTCAATTCTCTCTTGCCACACGAAGAGAATTCTCCTGCACACTTCGTGTGTTTGATTCTACCCATCCCTGTTGAACAGACGTCATTTTTTTCCATCGCACTCATCAGGGTGTTTGCTCTTTTCCATCCAAGCCAAAGAGCGACTTCAGTGTGCTCTGAACCGTGGACATGAGAGTGTGTGTTTGTGTGCTGCGTGAACTATTTTTTCTGCGTAAAACACTTTTCCGTACTGCACCATACGCGGTGTTCTTTTTGCTTCATCGGAGGACGAATTTTTATCACCTTATTGTTTCGTTAAGTGTCCTTTTCTAAGTGTCTAGTGCTATGTGACATTTATTCTAATTAAAACATTGCACTTTATAAGCTTCAGATGTGTGCTGCTACCGCTAGCTGTTCTCCAAACCTCTTCAAATTGCGACACTGTGTGCACAGGCGTTCAAGGTTCAATTGATCCTCAAGCACAAAGGTAAGTTTGTCACATCTTTAAATCAAGTGTAATTTTTTTTAACAAAATGTGTCTATTAATTGTGTACTTTCATCAACAGCCTTCATACAACACCGCGGTTGAGACGCGCCAAATCTGATGACATCTTTCCTGAACCAAGCAGGCTGAACACGCGCACCGCCACGGGAGCCAGCGTGCTGTAAAGAGGGAAGAAGAAAAGACAGAATTGGAAACAGTCGCGCCAGGCTTCCAACCACCGTGTGTGTGTATGTAAGTATGTGAGAACACATGTGTGAATCCTCTTGTGGGAATTGCAAAAAGAAGAGAATAAAGAGTGTGAAGCAGCTAGACTGCCGCAACCAAATCAAGAGAGTGAATTCTCATTTCAATCCGAAAAACTGGGAGAGAGTGATGACATGCGAGAGAGAATAAAACTAGAAACACGAGAGAGGGCCACACGAAGCGCTTTCGGGTTTTTTCGCCTTCGCGCACATTTTGCTTTATGCGCGCGACTAAGTGAGCCTTGATGAGCGCGATGGCTCCCATACAAAGGCCTTCGGCTTTGCTAGCTGGGTAAGCGACTCCGACCCGATGGTGCAGCGAGTTTGGGTCGGGTCGAGTTAAGGTAGGTACAATACCCGACTCGAACTCGCTGCACCTACCCCAACAGACAAATCCGAAGTCGCTCGAAGGAAATAAGGTTCGAGATGGGTTCGAGGGAGCTTATCGCTCGAACCATTGCTCGACGTTGAACGGAAGCGATGGCTCGAACCTTTCTTCGTGTAAAAAACCGAAGTTGGTTCGGGTTTCGAATGGGAAAAAAGTAAAACAAGACACGCACACACACTGCGCAGTTTGATTTTGGGGCGTGCCTTTTTTTCGTGTTCGCCTTGGGGGGGCAGGCGGGGTGGGTGGGTTAAGCCTGAGCCGCTTGTGCTTTGTGGAATCCTCTTTGCTGTCTGTTTGCCTGTGAACTGGATGGAGAGTTATTTTTGTATATGGAGATTAAAGGGTACTTACCGCTGGGTCTTGATCCAGCGTTTGTGACGGAAGAAATATTTGAAACCGGCCGGTCAAATAATTTAACCATTTATTACATCGCGCTTGGCGAGATTATTAATGCAATAAGAATGGATCTATTCCATCGTATGATTGTTGTCTAGTATCACAGGCGCAAGCATCCGCGCAATGAAGAGATACCCGCTTACTGCTGGACATTTCAAATACGTGAGTTAGAAGAAATCAACAGGTTTTTGATAAATATCTTTGAAACTATTCATCCTATCCATAAACGATCTTCGAGAGCTAGATTCAGCAACTCAAAATATACTTAGAAAAAGTTTTTTGTATTTTTGTTTCTTTTTTTCATTACGGGTTCAGAATCTTTTTTTAAATCGATAATATTATCAATCTTAGCAATGCGACTTTTTTGCGCCGTTTCTTTTTAAAATATTATCTATAGAAACTTTCACGTGTATTTTCATAAAATATTTGAAAAGTAGTGAAAAATTTAGAAAATGGTGAAATCAATAACATAGTAAGCAAATATTCCAAAGAACATAATGTTTTTCATTATCATGAGCGTGAATCCCACCGCGCGGAAAAGTAACACACCCTTCCCTCAGCAGCGTTGGCATTGGACTGACCAAACCATGGGGAATTGTTCGGGTCCCGTCAACTGAACGAGAAAACCCCGCTGCTTCCCATCTTCATCCATACATTCGCTCCGCACACACACACATCTACACGCGCTGTGTTTGCAGCTGTAGAACTTGATGCAGAATGCATGCTTTTTCGCTCTGGCACAGAGTCAAAGGTTCGAGCGACTTCGGCTTTGTTTGTTGGGTACGGGTTGGAATCGATTGCGTGCGAACAGACGGCGTCCACGGGCCTGCCCACGCTCGAATGCAGAGCCGATGGCAAACGATTCTATCTTCACCATTAACATGAGAGAGACAGAGCTTATACCACGAACGTACCCGAAAGGTGTGCATGCTTCACTCATCAGGATCTAAAGGCAAGGACAAGGCAAAAGAGACACAGAAAATTTTCCTCACGGCTACACATGTCCTCTAGACGCGTTGTCTATGCGTCTCGCTCGGTATCACAGCGGCATACGGCAGGTAAGCAGTACAAATGCTGCTACCTGTTACGCACACATTTTTATCGAACACAACCGTTCGGTTCGACTCGGTAAACTTCACGAGGATGCCGGAACAAAAGGGCGCAGACTTTTTCATAATTTTGTATGACTTCGGCTGTTTTGGACTACGCGTGTGGCTCGCACCCGACTCCGGGTAGGGTCATGGAATTAATCGTATGACCCACCACTAGTGTGTACCTTTTTGGTTCAGCAGCAGCTATCCATGGCATTACCGTTTTAGAACCAGTCCAGTAGATCGTGTTGTTAATGTGTACCCTGAGCTCTTTTGAAATTGTATTGGCTAATCTTACTCCGAGAACTGCACCTTGCAGCTCCAAACAGGGAACTGATAAAGGTTTTTCGGCGCAACGCGAGATTTCGCTGCTATAGGGGAGACTTCCATGCCGTTTGGACTAATTGTGCTCATATACACAATGGCTGCAAAAGCTTTGTCGGACGCATCGACAAAAACGTGAATTTCCCTTCGAGTTATGCTGCGATTTGGAATAACATCTTTTAATAATGATTTTTTCAACTATGTTCATGCTGTTAACCCAAGCATTCCATTGAGTAATTATATCAGTTGGAAGCTTATCATCCCAATTTTGCCGTAATCTCCACATTTCCTGCATTATTAATTTAGCTTCTTCTTCTTCTTCTTCTTTGGCTCAACAACCGATGCCGGTCAAGGCCTGCCAACACACTTGTGGGGTTGGCTTTCAGTGACTTATTGATTTCCCCCATAGCAGGATAGTCAGTCCTACGTATGGCAATTTAGCTTCTATAAGATGGTTTTCTAATAATCCTAATCGATCGTAAATTTTCATTACGGCAAAACTTCACGCTTTGTTGTAAGTTCGTTTGTCATGTTAAGAAATGTAAGTATGTATTTAAAACAATCGCCTTCTGTTTCCCACCATTGCACAGTGGGCAACGGCCAGACGTCCAAACGCCGGGATGAAAATCAATTCCTCATGCTGTTGATGGTTTTCTTCATGCAATACAATTGCTCTTACTATATGGGGCGGTCGTATACTAAAGTCGTAAAGACAGCGAAAAAAATAATAATTACCGCTATTAATAATTATAAAAATAATATTGTCATTATTGCCTAGTAGTCAACAGCATCATTAACAATAGTAAGGAATTAAAACAAAGGCGGAATAAGTTTGTTACTAAACACTATTTTCGTATTACGCGCTAAAAAATGCCGAATTTTTCACGGTTGGTTTTGAAAAGAGCTGATTCCTATCTTACGACCTTTTTAAACTGTTTTTCCTCTGTTCTTATATTTATAGTTTTGATATGTGATGCCTGTTTGTTTGAAATACTCGTTTATGACGAGTAGTTGAATACTGGTGCTGTATGGCTCCTACAACAAAACATGTCAAAATCGCTCGTGCTTTCAAGAAAAAGTTAAACAATTTTCGAGGTCGCGGATGGTCGCAGCTAATTTCAACGACAAAACGTAGGAGAAACATTAATCATTCCTATGATATACGACTCACGAGTGAAATCGAGTAGAATCATAAAAAAAATACTCTCGAAAATGAAAATATAACAAAAAATCGGTAGTAATGTTTGGTTTTCAATCATATATAAGCTTTAAAAACATGTTTTGCATAATATTCAGACATAAAATATGACAACGAAAAATATGACAAAAAATCAATCCAACGAAACATTGATGGTCATAATCTGACCATATTTCTCTAAAATAAGATGGTTTATGTTCGGTCGAAAAATAGCTAAAATTTGGACCAAAAATCATAAACTTTGTACTTTGATGGCCAATATCTCAGTAAGTTTAAGATAAAAACGTGATTTTTTTAAATTTTAACTAAGTTTAAGTATCTATTTTAAGAAAATGTGTATGGTGTTAACTTGCGATAAAGTTGATTTTTCGTTTTTCATACAGGCGTTTGCCCAATGTGCACTGTTGGTACGTTTACTCTACCCTTTCCGATGATTATATTTGTTTGAAACAAATATTTTATGAGCGAATATTTTTTAAAACAAATCACGTTTTCGCTTCAACCTCATACAAAATTGTTAATAATCATAATTATATGTGTATAGTTTTAGAACATTACTTTTTATTGTTAACATTTGGCATTTGGCGACCAATTAATCAATTTCTTTAAGAAAAAAGACTTGTACAAATAAACAAAAACACTCAACCAACAGGAATAAAAAACGAAAGCTCTCACCATTTTTTGCATATTGGTTTGGAAAAGATCTTTACCGTATTAATACACGATGCGCAATCTCAGATTGCGCATATATTCGTTTTATCAAAATATATGTCATTTCGCGTAGCCAACCCTGAGCTATAAACGCCATTTCCATACAATTTCAGATTGCGCCAAGATTGCGCATAAATTTTCAAGATTATTTGTCCGAGATATATAAATTTTTTTTTGACAGATAAATATATCAAACCGACCCGTTTGACAAATAAATATATGCGCAATCTGAGATTGCGCATCGTCTATTGCTACGGTTAGGTATACTTAAGATAGAACATTTACTTCTGCAAAACGTTTAGATATAAGATGAACTCAGACGTAAGCACAAACACGTGTTAGGATAGGACGTTTTGATAGGATGTTAAAACGATCTCAAGCTATCCATGAGGTATCCTACCAAGACCCTTAGTAGTGTTTAGATAAACTACAGATGAGATTACTTACTTACTTATCCGGCACTACAACCGCTTTGCGGTCTTGGCCTGCCTCAGGAGTGTCCGAAACCGCTCACGGTCTCGCGCCTTCGTCTGCCAGTCCGTTATCCCGGCCTTAATGGTGGACGCCTCCACGCCATCTTGCCACCTCAATTTGGGCCTACCACGCCTCCTCTGTCCTTGTGGACGGCCTAAAAAGACTTTACGGGCTGGGTCGTCCGTTTCCATGCGTATAACATGGCCAGCCCACCGGAGCCTGGCGAGCTTTATACGCTGTACGACAGTGAGGTCGCCGTACATCTCGTATAGCTCGTCATTATAGCGGCTCCTCCATTGTCCTTCCACACATACGGGGCCAAGTATCCTTCTGAGCATCTTCCTCTCGAACGCGGCTAAGAGGGTTTCGTCAGATTTGGACAGTGTCCATGTCTCAGAGGCGTATGTGAGTACTGGTACTATATAGGTACTATATAGTCCCAGCTTCGTCCGTCGCGACAGGTTCTTTGAGGTAAACTGCTTTTTCAGGCTGTAGAATGACCGGTTGGCAGCCAGCATCCTTGCGCGCAACTCAGCTTCCATGCTATTGTCGTTGCTGACCTTTGACCCAAGATAGGTGAATTGTGGGACGACTTCAAAAGTGCGTTCACCTATCTGTACGTCACGCCTACGTAGATTCGGATTATTTATTGGTAGGTCCGCTGATGTTGCCACCATCAGTTTGGTCTTTGCCTCGTTTATCTGCAATCCGAGGCTCTCTGCCGCCTGCTCAATCCCTTGGTAGGCTTCTGCTACATAGGAGAGCCGCAGACCAATGATGTCTATATCATCAGCGTATGCCAGGATCTGGGTTGACTTATAGAAGATGGTTCCCGTAGTCTCCACCCTCGAGTCGCGGATGGCCCTCTCTAGCGCCAAGTTGAATAGGAGACAGGCAAGCCCGTCCCCCTGGCGCAGACCTTTGGTGGTAGCAAAAGGTCCTGAGAGTTTTCCATCCACCCTCACCTGGCATGTGACGTTGGTCATAGTCATTCTAACTAGCCTTATCAGTTTGGCCGGGATTCCAAATGAGCTCATAGCGTCGTACAGTTTTACCCTGGCTATGCTATCGTATGCGGCTTTGAAGTCTATGAAGAGATGGTATGTGTCGTTTTTGTATTCAGCCATCTTCTCCAAGATCTGCCGCATGGTGATGATGAGATTATGATTCTAATTTTGGTCACCATAATGAATGAAGAATTCAAAGGAGATTTGCAGGAAGGAAATAATCAATTGGTAAATTGAAAATAATTTGCAAAAGCTATTTTTTATTTTTTTCATCAAAGTTTTCACTTTTGTAATGTAACTATCATCCCAAAATGAAATGCAAAGAATTGCAAACGATCTGATTTTTGTATCATAGAATAAATATAAAAAATAAATAACCCAAGGAACATTTCCTACGCTTTTTAGACTTATGTCTTATCAAAGTTTTATCATGGTTGGCCTAAGAAATAAATGTCGTAATACACAATTTTTACTTGCTTAGCAGTCTTTGAAATACGAGCATCTTTAAAACATTTTAAAACACCTTCAAAACCACCTATTAAAACCAAAATTGTTGTTTTTTTGGGTGATTTTAATCGCACTGTAGATGTGCTGTAAAGAGCTTTTAAAAACCGTTGATTTAAGATCTATTTAAAACTCATAGCAATAAGACCATCCTGTCTAATATTACGCTCGTTAAAACTATAATCTCTTAATACTGACACGTCAGGATTATAAAAAGAATGTTGGAAAAATAGTTGCTAGTTGTCATATTTTTGTACCAACAAAAGTAGCTATCATGTCTGACAAATTGAGCAGAATAAAATCCTATAAGAATAGTGGAAACATTACGAGCAGTAAATCAGCCTTTTCAAAATGCAGTTGGACCAACAAACATCAAACCAACGCCTCGGGAATCCACACAATCTCTACAATTGGGACAACAAATGTTTTTCCCAGCTGTAAATGATGAAATTCATCGCCCAAGTGTAACTCCCGTTCAAAACTCTATTAATGATGATGAACAACTGTACAACGATCTTCAAAGCTGTTCCGTGGGTTTCAACATAAGAAAAAAAGCCCTCCGAAGGATCCACGGACTTTTCTAAAAACTGACCGAAATGTAGAAAAAGACATGATAGGTGATGGTAAATATTGGCATAATGGAGTTGGAGGGTGCCTTGAGCAGGCGTTCCCAGCAATTCATCAGCTGGACAGTATATCGCTAAATATAAACATTGATGGACTCCCACTTTATAAGAGCTCGAAAGACGAATTCTGGCCTATTTAGGACAATTTTGTTTAATTGCAACACTGAATTTCCAATTCTTTCGGGAGCACTACAACGACAGACGCTTTTGTTTATAAGTTTGACACTTGACACGATGAAGCTTCCTAAGACACAATAGCTTGCACCAGTGCTGCCATACAGGTTAACATGTTTCACATGTAATCGCGTACAGTGCTGTACAGTCATTTATGCTTAACCTTGAAGTTGGCAACCGGATTTCGGGTATTTTTTTCAACTTCAAACTGCAATAACTTTTGATTCGTTGCTTTTATTCCCTCGAAATTTTCCGTAGCCTCTCAACTTTTAATTTCTGATTTTTTGGTGCATAAGCTGTAATTTTAAACAGCCTGTAAGTATTTTATTTTGATTTTCTTTAACTTTACCTTGTAAGTTGGCAACCAGCATACCCGGGTATTCCATACATTTTGTATGAAGAATGACGTTTCTCTTCTTCCTCTTTTCGTATTGTGCTTATTTTCGAGTCAAATTCAAGCGATTCAAAATTTCAATTTGACCGTTATTTTAACGATAAAATGAAAAAATCTTAATGAATTAATGAAATAGAAGAGAATATGTGGTCGGTATTACTTGCTTACAGCATTAAAATATAGAAAGCATTGTTTACCTATGAAAATCGTTAATTTTTTGCATCAAAACGTGTGGAATACCCGGGTATGCCGGTTGCCAACTTACTTGTGTAAATCTAGTTGCCAACTCTACGGTTAACAGAACACATGAATAGGTAAACTAAGAGTTATAAGTCTAAACATTGTTTGTTGCCATACATGTTAAATCAAAATGTGCGTGAAAGAGTCGTAAATCAAGATCTAAGCGTCTTAATGAAATGGAAACCATTTTTATTAATGAAATTGACATTTATTGGTACATAAATGTGTATGCCATATTGAATTTCCCCATATAACCAAGATACCGAAAACGCCACCAATTTCTTGTACTAAAAATCCAGTTCCATCAAACAAAGCTAAAAAACTATCAGTTTGGTGGGTTAAGCCACACGGCCACAGAAGCAGCCACCACTTCAATTTTGTTGAAGTCAGATTTTTATGCACGTGCAATTTATTTGCTCAACATGTTTCACCTGTGTTAAAAATGTTATTTATTTGTGCAAAGGAAGCAATTAAACGTGTGTGTTTAAGTTGGTTTGTTGTAAAACAGTCATGTGTAATATGTGTATATGTGTGTTTGTTTACTTGCGAATGAACTCTTCCATTTCGCCGGTCAGTGCATAGTTTACAGACTAATAATATTGCTGAAGTTGAAGTGCAGTGATGTAAGTGAATGAATTTAATCAACCGAGGAGTTCAAATCCTGTCCAGCACATTGACCTAAGCCAAACCTTGACCAAACTTTTCCTCAAAGCATTTTTGGAAAAGGTGGGTTAAGGGTGGACAAGATAAATACATCGGATCGGAACTGGCAGCTCCGACTGTTCTAAAATTTGGTGGGTTAACGACTGAATCGACCACCACAAACCCACGTGGGTTTGAAGTGGTTTTACAGTGGGTTAAGGACGATTTGGTTATTTGGGTCTGTGTATGCATGTGTTTGATTTCATGCTTATAATTTAAATCTTTAATAATACATGACCTTTTTTAACTTGATATTACTTTATACTATGCTACAATATGGGATTAAAGTCAAAGATTTTTTTTATTATTGGAAAATAGCAGAATACTCGGCAGTTATTTGTAATTAATTTTTTTATAACAATAATCTTTATTTATTAAGTTTATTATTTTGTAGGCGCTTCGTCAAAATTCAAGGTACAATGTAATATTTCATCAGTAAAACTTTCTTGACATTTACATTTGCCCTTCGGCAATGTTATATTGCTTAAAATAAAAATATGACTTTTTCATTTGTTGACTATCACGATTCACAGGCAGATAATGTTATGGTTCTATTTTTATTGCCACTGAAATCTTTCAAGAATAACAATTTCACAGTGCTACGGTTTTTGATTTTTATCCCATGATTTCATTTTTTATGTGTTTGAAAGACTTGCTAAAGACCATCAAATCTTGTTAAAATGTGATTATCTCAGTCGTAACATGTACTTGGAGATTGAATAAAATTTTCAAGGTACAAGATCTTAAAGTCTAGAGAAGGTTGCAACGAATAGTTTTAATAGAGTTCTGTAGATGGGCCCTTGCAGGCTGAAAAGAGCTTTATTATGGTTTTATGAGGACATAC
This sequence comes from Anopheles merus, assembly GCF_017562075.2. NCBI lineage: Eukaryota > Metazoa > Arthropoda > Insecta > Diptera > Culicidae > Anopheles > Anopheles merus. The sequence continues at coordinate 21,894 of NW_024427946.1, read as the reverse complement.
AAGAAAAACACCTATTAACTGAATACTGAATGCCATGATGATAACAACATTGTTAGAACTATGATAAAACTTAAAATGTTACTTGGGAAGGCTGTGGCCCGTACTACTATTTTCAGTGGCATTTTGGCCCGCTGGATCAAATGAGTTTGACAACGCTGATCCAAGCGTTTATAATATGAAACATGACCTCAAAACTGTGGAATATGAATGAAAATATTGTAATGAATATCAATAAAAATCTTAAAGTAATGATTTCGAGATTTGATTTTTTATCAATTTAAAATGATTGCCAAAATTGCCGTATTATTCCTCTTCTTCTACTTGGTCTAACGTACTACGTAGACATACAGGCTCTCGAGCCTTTTTCAGTACTACGAAGTCGGATCGGGACGGTCCATTCTAGGCTTAACTTACGCAGTCGGATAGTCAATCCTTGTTAAGGATAAAGGGTCCATTCTAGAAATGGCTTACGGGCATGTTGTTAAGTCGAGTACGAGTTGACGACTGTACTACGGGACCGCCAAAATTTCTATAATTCTCTTATACAGGTGTCCCCCGAGATACGACTGTATTTGGGACCGAAAAAATGTCCCAAAGCAAGGCGTAAGTCGAAAAAGTCGTATGTCGAATATCTATGAATACTAAGTTTATAACCGTATTTGAAGAGTTGGAATTTATGATATCGTGTATTTTATTTAAAATAATGTTCGATAATGTAATAATTATATTTTAAAAGCCGTACACAACATAGATATTCAAGATAGGGTAATTGTGCAACTTTGGAAATGTGTGTATAACGATTATCAGCCCAGAAATTCAAAAAAATACATCAATTTCTTGTCAATGACAACTTTTAACTGTCAAAATCAAAATCGTCGTATCTGCGAATCGTCGTAACTCGAGGGGGTCGTAACTCGGGGGACGCCTGTATATAAATTTTCCCGCTGTGCAAAGCGACGGAAGGCGTTATGGCGTTCTGAGAATTTTATCATGCCTTCCTTTTCTCTCCAACGGCAAATTTGTCGAGCAGCTCGTCGAGCTGCCCGTCCCTGGCTCCGCCTCATTCCTCTCGCCTGAGCACGCTGTCGAAGGTTTGGATGTGTTGGTGCGTCAGACGGCCAATCGCTGTCAGCCATCGTCCGTGCTCTTTCCCTCCCTAGCGCTATCTCATTCTCGCGTGTGGTCAATGCTCGCGAGCTGTTGTGGCGCCTAAAAATGCCGTTAACAAACATTGCGGCGATGAAGTTACATTTTCACAAATCAAACAAAAAAAGCGAAATAAGTTCAATTGCTGCAATGTAAAAATGACTAAGGAATCGCTAGCTCACGCTGGAGGGTTTGCTGTTCAACGCGCAGAATCCTAATTCGCATTGACACATTCAGCCCGGCGCTGATTTTCATCAACTTTCCGTTCTGCCGGCATCTAGAACGCAAGCTGATTATGATACCGGCATCCTGGAAAGTTCACTGGCAGTCCCTGGGGCCTGCCATCGAACTGAACATGTTAAGCATTAAGCATAACTTTGTTACCCTAAGCTTTTGCTTTCGTATGCAGTAGATTACACATATATGCTGTGCCGTCTGCGCAAGGGTATGAGCGTGCGTGTATGTGCACAACTGTCGCCAAATGTGTTTTCTTCCGGAACGTTATGATCCATCGGTCAAAGAAAGGAAGGTGTTCATGAAAGGCGGAAAGACGAATTGAGGCCCCTGTAAATGGTAACTAATGATTGGGAGGAGGGGGTACTGGTACACAGCTGTTGGGAAATTAAACAGTATACTTAAATTGCCAGCGGAGTGAGGGAGGGTGGCGGGGGGCTTCGGCATGTTAGCATTAATTAATTAAATTAAATGGACCCCTACGATCATCAGTCACAGGCCCTAAAACTATTGCCGGCATGGAAAAGGGGGGGGGGGGTTATGGGGGTCTCCAAATGGTTCTCCAGCCACGGGGCCCTAACGATCATCTTTCCGGCGGCCCTTGTCGCTAATAGTCTGTCCACCAGTAAACATACAGCATACTACAGACTAGAGATCTTCGGCGACCGCCTAGTCCGCCTACCGTAAGGTCCGCCGGTGGTTCATGACGGTGTTTTTGTGGAGGTTCATCCCCCGCGTATGCGAATGCACCAGGCAGATGACAGTGTGGCAGTATGCAAGTTACCCGTTGGATAGGAGCGGTCCCGCGGCACCGCCGTCATTCCTCACATCTGCATGCCCGTCGTGGGTTCTAACCGCGTATGAACCGTCCGCCGTAGCAAGGGCTGACTATCCGGCTACGTGGTACTCAAGTCCTGAAAAGGCCGGCATGATCGCGTAGACTATTACGCCAATAATAATAATAATAAGAAGAAGAAGATGAACTTAGCATAGCAGTCCACACTCGGGGAAGGTTTTTGTTTTGACTTTGGTGCTGCCGGGTCTACCGCTGTGGCGCGACAAATGCACGGAATTCAGTCGACCAAAACATGAACCTACCGATCCGAACCCACTCCAAGGCATTGCCTGTCAATCGGCGTCATGATAACTACTCCAAACCAACAAGCCATCAGATTCTGGACGGACAGGTGCAGCACCATACGCGCACCGTAATAAACAAATCCAAAATCCTCTTTTGTATGGATTCAATTCAAAATGTTGTTTCCTCTTGCGTCCGCTAGCTGATATAGAAATAAATGTGCAACATATCGCACGCACGTTTGCTTAGATGCTACAGTGTGTCTTTTTAATACCCCCAACAGCAGAGCCGATCGCAAAGATGCCAAACGCCAAGATCGCCCCCGGATGATAATGTGCAGGGTTCTGTTTCACCGGCGGTGGATGTCGTTGAAGTTACGCCGGATGAGCAGACTTCAGCCAGCATGGAGTGCCAGGAAACTTCCCATCCTATCAAGGAACAGGGTTTCTAGGTTAGTGCCAGCAAACTGCAAGAAGCTCTGATGGTAGAAAGGGAGCTGTTATATAGTGAACTACTACTAATACGATATGAACTATATTAGTATAAGTTAGAATAGTAATGTGAGTGCAGACTGTTTTTGGCTATTGTTAGAATTAGTATAAAAGGGTATAATCCTAGTATAATCCTCATCTCGAGAGTCATTCCCCGACAGTACGTCGAATAAACACATTTAAACAAAACACAGTTTTGACGACGAGGGTATAAGGTAAACGTGTGAAACCTCTCTCTAATCAGTCGTGCGTTTTGATCAACGTCGGATCAAATCGTTATCAGTCGGTCAGTCAGTCGATCTCGTGTCTGAGATTAGTGCGGTGTAGTGTTGTGTTAGTGTGCAGAGGCAACTTAGGATGCCCGACGGGGAAGAGCCAAAGCCGTCAACGTCAGGCTTAGGGCATATAAAAATGGCAATGTCAATGTTTGGCCACATGGAACCGTTCGTCGTTGGTGAAAATTTCGACGGATATGAAAATCGCCTGAAGCAGTTTTTCATCGTAAACGACGTAGAAGAAGGTAAAAAAGTGCCAATGCTGGTTACAATGGCGGGTCCATCATTATATTCCATGGCATCACGAATATGTTCGCCAGATGATCCGTGTTCTAAATCGTATAAGGACCTGATCAAACTGTTGAAACAGCACTTAGCCCCAAAAGTTAACGTGGTGGCAGAGCGATACAAGTATCGCAAATGCGAACAAGCGATAGGTCAAACAATAACGGAGTTTATTATCGAACTAAAAGCGTCCTCACAATCTTGTGATTTTGGAACGTTTTTGCAACAAGCGCTACGCGATCAATTCGTAGCAGGGGTGCATAACTCCGGGTTGCGCACTAAACTCCTTACCGGAGAAGGTCTCACCTTCGAAAAAGCGTGTGAGATTGGCAGAAGCTGGGAAGCGGCGGAGCACGAGTGTAAAGAGATGCAGGGAGCATCAAAACTGGCAACGCTAAAGCCACGCACAGCTTGGAAGCCGTCAGAGAAAATGCCAGCTAAACAGAATAGAAAAGGGACAACGCATGCAGGATCTAAGCCTTCATCGGAACGCGACAAAAACTGTTTTCGATGTGGTAGGGCTCACAACCCAGAATCTTGTCCTGCCAAACAATGGACGTGTTACGCATGCGGAAAGGTTGGTCATGTGTCATCGTTGTGTCGGTCAAAAAACAAAAAAAATCGAGTGGCTGAGCTCGTGGACGCTACGGAGCAGATGAACCTGAACCAGTTGAAAGATGCTGACGATGCATCGAAACCAACAACGTGCCAGAACGAGAAGTTCACCGGTACGATTTGCAGTGCCAGCGGTGCGAGTTCAACGCGCACAGATATACCAGCGACAATGGAGCTGCAAATTGAAGGTGTGATGGTGTGTTTCGAGGTAGACACCGGCGCGTGCGAATCGGTGATATCGAGAGAGACGTACGAGGAGAAACTCTCTCACGTGCAGTTGCGGAAGACGACAAAGGTGTTTCAAACGGTGTCAGGGCAAACTATTCGTCCAAAAGGAGAGCTACTAGTACAAGTGAGGAACAGGTATGGCAATTTCGTTTGGCTAAATATTTTTGTTCTAGAACCAGAAAAAAATAAGGTGCTTACACCACTCCTCGGTCGCTCAAGTTTAGATATAATCATGCCAGAATGGAGAAAACTGGTAAGCCTCAATTTTTCGTCTATTGATGCTATTCAACACAATTTTAAGTCTGAAATTCAACACAAATACCCATACGTAATTACGGGGGATGCCAGTCAGGCAATTGAAGGGTTTACAGCGGATATAATCCTTAAGCAAGATGCTGTACCCATATTTCATAAACCATACACTGTACCGTTCAAATTTCGTGAAAAAGTAGAAAAGGAAATAGATAGCATGGTGGAAAGCGGAATCTTAGTCCCAGTACGTACGTCCACATGGGCTAGTCCTATAGTAATAACACCAAAAAAAGATAGAACAATTCGAATTTGTTTAGATGGGAAAGCTACATTGAATCGATTTATTTCCACGGAACATTATCCGTTGCCGGCTATTGATGACATACTAGCCAATTTGTCGAATTTTATTTATTTTTGCAAAATGGATTTAACCGGGGCTTACCTACAGGTACGTTTGTCCAACTCAGCGCAAGAGTTATGTACCGTAAATACCCATCGAGGATTGTTCAAATACACAAGAATGCCTTTTGGTATAAGTTCAGCGCCGTCTGTATTTCAATCTATAATAGATCAAATACTACTCGGGACAAAAGCTATTCCTTATTTAGATGATATTCTAATTGGTGGAAGTACCATAAGTGAATGCAAAGAAAATTTATTCCAGGTGTTGTTTAAATTAAATAAACATAAAGTTCAAATTAATTGGGCTAAATCGCGATTTTTCCAAACAGAAATCGAACACCTCGGGTTCATGCTAACAAGCGAGGGAATACGTCCATGTAAAGGTAAAGTGGAAGCAATCTGTCTTGCTCCAGCACCTAAAGATATTGGTCAGTTACAGTCATTTTTAGGTCTGTTAAACTACTACCACAGATTTTTGCCGAATTTGTCATCGGAGTTACATCCGTTATATAATTTGCTAAAGAGAGATAGCAAATTCACATGGTCCAACGAGTGCGAGACAGCGTTTAAAAAATGTAAGGAGCTCTTGGTTTCTAACGATGTGTTGGAACCCTACGATCCAAAAAAGTCACTTATACTAACAACGGATGCCAGTCCGAATGGGGTAGGTGCCGTGTTATCGCACATAGTGGATCAAGTAGAGAAGCCTGTGTACTTTGCCTCATCAACACTAACAAGCGCGCAAATTAACTACGGGCAAATACATAAAGAAGCTTTAGCGGTTGTGTTCGGCGTAAAAAAAATTCATAAGTATTTGTATGGTACGAGTTTTACTCTCGTTACGGACAGTTCTTCGCTGAGGCAAATTTTTAACCCACACAAGGGATCGTCCGCTGTCGCAATTTCTAGATTGCACAGATGGGCAGTAATTTTGTCGAATTATTCCTACAACGTGGTACATAGGCCAGGTAAAGGTATTAGTCATGCCGATGCATTATCTCGTCTACCATTGCCAATCAAAAATCGTATTGAGCACATATCGGTTGCAGATAATAACCTGCAACAATTTATTGGTGTGGAAGAAATAGAGGAAGAGCAGCACAAGGATGCTGTTATCAGTAACATTATTAATTGGACTATAAATGGTTGGCCAAAAGAAGTAGTAGAAGAAATGAAACCGTATTCAAAAATGGTACAGAATTTTGAGGTCGAAAATAATTGTCTCTATTTTGAAGATCGGGTAGTAGTGCCAAAGTCACTACAAAGTCGAGTGTTACAAAAATTGCATGAAAATCATGATGGGGTTATAAGAATGAAAATGATCGGTCGATCATATTTTTGGTGGAAAGGTTTTGACAAAGATGTACTAAATACACTTAAATCTTGCCCTATTTGTCAAAAAACTCAAAGGGTACCAAAAGAGACAGTTACATCATGTTGGCCTTCAGCTACACATGCCTTTGAACGCATTCATTTGGATTTATTCTATTTTGACCGAAATACTTTTTTGAGAGTAGGAGATGCTTATTCAAAATTTATAGATGTTAAATCATTACGTAAAATGTGTACCGAGAGTGTATTGGAGCGTTTAGATGAAATCTATACGTATTTTGGGTTCCCAAATGAAGTGTGTTCGGACAATGGTCCACCCTTCAACTCCTCAGGTTTTATAGAAGCCTGTAAGGCAAATAGTATAAAGGTGTTGAAATCTCCTCCTTATCACCCCCAGTCAAATGGATTAGCGGAGAGGGGAGTTCAGACAATTAAAAAAGTGTTGAAAAAGTATCTGATTGACGAGCGATTGAAACAAATACCACGTCAGAAAAAAATTAACAAAATACTATTCAATTATCGCAATACTCCATCTACATCTACTGGTAAAACTCCTTCTTCATTATTATTCAGTTATGTGCCACGCACATTATTAAATACGAGCAACCCGGTTAAGCTATCTATACAAAATGATAAAAGATGCGTAACTATACTTCCCAAAACGAATTGCATACCTAAACAAGTAAGTCCCACGCATACATACAGCCGCGGAGATAAGGTATTCTATAGAAACCATATGGACCACCACCAGCGGTGGTATTAGAGAAAATAAGCCCAAACACTTATTTGATTAATTTACAGGGCAATGTGAGAATGGTTCATACAAATCAGATTCGGTTTTCTGAGCTTGCAGACCAATACCATCCAACCCTCCCGTTAATAGAAAGTAATTCAGTTCCAGAGACAGTTCCTATTACTAATCAAGTACCAAGCATACCTTTAGCGAAACAAAAAATAAGAACTACAAAAAGAAAACGAAATGAGTCTTCTTCACCCAAGTTACGCAGGTCAAAAAGAATCAAGGATAGGCAAAGAAGAAATAGCAAGCGTAATTTTGGATTATAAGAGTAGTCTGTAATCCTTTAAAAAAAATCTCTAAAATGTCATTCAAAGCTGCGAGAAGTGTTATATAGTGAACTACTACTAATACGATATGAACTATATTAGTATAAGTTAGAATAGTAATGTGAGTGCAGACTGTTTTTGGCTATTGTTAGAATTAGTATAAAAGGGGCTCAATCCTCATCTCGAGAGTCATTCCCCGACAGTACGTCGAATAAACACATTTAAACACAACAGGAGCTGCATACGTATACGAAGGATCGGAACAATGTACATGCTCCGATAAAAAAGATGTCAGTGAGCATCCTCTCGGCGATATCGTGTATCGAACGGGAGCTGCTGACTATGAAGTTGCGAGCGGAGAGGGCTGAAAAAGCGCTTCGCGAGGTCCAATCGGAACCTCCAGAAACACCTATGACTAATACGATATGAACTATATTAGTATAAGTTAGAATAGTAATGTGAGTGCAGACTGTTTTTGGCTATTGTTAGAATTAGTATAAAAGGGGCTCAATCCTCATCTCGAGAGTCATTCCCCGACAGTACGTCGAATAAACACATTTAAACACAACAGGAGCTGCATACGTATACGAAGGATCGGAACAATGTACATGCTCCGATAAAAAAGATGTCAGTGAGCATCCTCTCGGCGATATCGTGTATCGAACGGGAGCTGCTGACTATGAAGTTGCGAGCGGAGAGGGCTGAAAAAGCGCTTCGCGAGGTCCAATCGGAACCTCCAGAAACACCTATGACTGGGAAGAGAAGTAGGAAAGCGACAACGCCGGAGGAAGCAGAGGACGCCAAACGAGCAAAAAACGATGCTCCCTCTTGTAACCGTCCAGATGCAGAGTACAGCGAAGGGGGTCAAAACTCAGAGAACGGTGAGCTATGGAGCACGGTTGTCAGCAAAAAGGCCCAACGCAAGAAGAAGATAGGAACCATGGCGGAAGGTAAGCAAACAAGAGCGGGTGAACACAACGGCCCAGTTAAACCCGTACCGCGACGACCAAAAACGGAGGCAATCCTAGTTGAGACAACTGAAGTATCAACGCACAAAGACATCCTCCGCAAGCTTAAAGCTGACCCTGAGCTACAGTCGTTCGGCAAACAAGTTGCTCGAATAAGAAGCACACAAAATGGAGGATTGCTATTTGAGCTTAAGAAAAGTGATCAAACGGAGTGCGAAAGCTTTTCCGGAAAGATTCAACAAGCCATTGGTGAAGCTGGCAACGTAAAGTCTTTGGGACAAATGGAGACAGTATAAATTCGTTTCATCGACGAAGGAACGGAAGCAGCTGACGTAGAGAGGGATCTGAGAAACCAGATAACTGGCCTCGAAGGCTATAAGGTGGAGGTAACGATGAAGCCTTCCTTCTCTGGTATGCAGACCGCTCTAGTGAAACTCCCTGTAAAGCTAGTGTCGGTGGTTACAGGAGCAGGAAAAGTGCAAATCGGTTGGTCAGTCTGCCCGGTACGTATAAATATACCGAGCAGAAGATGTTATCGCTGCTGGCAAACCGACCACATTTCTCAGGACTGTTGTGGACCAGACAGAAGGGACTGCTGCCTGCGCTGCGGGGAAAAAGGGCACTTCGCTGCTACGTGTCGTCAGCCACCACGATGTGTGCTTTGTCCAGATGGATCCAACGCGCATCACTCTAGCGGAGCATTCTGCCCGGCGGCTAAGAAAACAGCACCATGGAAGTAGCCCAGATAAACCTAAACCATTGTGAAGAGGCACAGGCACTACTGAGCCAGGTGATGGTGGAGGAGATAGGAGATATTGCCATAGTCTCTGAGCCATACAGCGCTCCAACAGGCTCTAGTAGCTGGGTGGCAGATAAGACTGGGAACGCTGCAATATGGGTGAGAGGCAGGTACTCAATACAACGGGTAGTATCTAACACCTTCGAGGGTTTCTGCATAGCTGAAGTAAATGGAGTGTTTTTCTGCAGCTGTTATGCTCCCCCAAGTTGGGAGCTAGAGAGGTTCCATGTTATGTTAGACAACCTCGTAGCAGAGCTGGATGGGCATAGACCACTTGTAATTGCCGGTGATTTCAATGCCTGGGCTGTTGAATGGGGGAGCAAGCGAACTAATAGAAGAGGTGATGCTCTTCTCGAAAGCTTCGCCCGGCTGGGAGTAGCGCTGGGAAACACCAGCAGAACCCCCACGTTCAACAGAAACGAGAGGACATCAATCATTGATATTACGTTCTACAGTACCATCCTCTTGGAGAGATTAAACTGGCGAGTTAGTGATGCACTCACTCTCAGCGACCATAATGTTGTCAGATACGCCGTCAACCAAGGGCATAGGCTGACATCATCATCAGTGTATGGGTCCCGAGTTGGTGGTAAAGGCTGGAAACCCGAATCCTTCAATGAGGATTTCTTTGGAGGAGGGCGCCTTTCAAATCGTGATAGCCCTTACCAAAGCCTGTGATGGCGCTATGCTAAGAAGAAAACCTCCTAACGGACGACGACCACCTGTGTACTGGCGGAACGCGTCGATTAAAAGACAACGGGCTGAATGCGTAGCAGCACGGCGCAAAATGCAGCGAACAAGATGCCCTGAAGTCAAACAGCAACTCAGGATCGTATACATTGCGGCTAGGTCAGAGCTTAAAAGAGCGATTAAAGCCATGAAAAGACAACACTTACTCAAGCTATGCGACGAAATCGCTCGGAAGCCCTGGGGACTTGCCTTCAATACACTCATGAATAAGGTAAAGTCTTCGGAACCTGTAGAACAGTGTCCTGTAAAGCTGAAGAGCATTATTGAAACCCTGTTTTCAACACATGCACCAACGAACCTTAGTCCTACGATCAACACGCCAGAGACTGACCCTGTGCCTACAACGAGACAGGAGATTATTAACCTGGCTAATCGTTCAAAATGTGACAAAGCTCCTGGGATTGATGGCATCCCCAATAAGGCGATCAAGGCGGCTATGTTGGCATACCCTGATGTGTTCAAAAACGTTCTAATGAACACCTTGACTACCGGCCAGTTTCCGTCAATGTGGAAAAGACAGAAATTAGTCTTGATACCGAAGCCAGGTAAACCGCCAGGCCACCCGTCAGCTTTGAGGCCCTTGGGACTTGTGGATAACCTGGCCAAAGTGCAAGAGATGGTGATTTTGGACCGCCTAACAAAATACACTGAGGGACCACACGGTCTGTCTGATCGTCAATTTGGCTTTCGGAAAAAACGATCTACAGTGGACGCGATACTGGCGGTGCTGGAAAAAGATAATGCGGCGTTTCAACGGAAGCGATGTGGAGCTCGATACTGTGCGCTCATCACCATCGACGTGAAGAATGCCTTCAACAGTGCTAGTTGGGAGGCAATTGCGGCAGCGGTAGAGCGCATGAAGATTCCCCCGCACTTGTCCAGGCTGTTGAGGAATTATCTTGACGGTCGCGTGCTGCAGTATGATACGGCGGAAGGAGTGAAAACCAATGCCATCACCGCAGGCGTACCCCAGGGATCAGTGCTTGGTCCCACCCTGTGGAACGTCATGTATGATGGAGTACTGACCCTCGCCCTCCCTCCTGGTGTCGAAATCACTGGTTTTGCAGACGACATCGCTATCACTGTCTCAGCCGTGTCTATTGAGGAGGTAGAGATGCTTGCCACCGACGCAGTCGGTCGGATTGACCGGTGGATGTGGGATGCAAAGCTAGAGATTGCGGCATGCGAAGACTGAGTTCATCGTTATCAGCAGTCACAAGGTGCACCAAAAAGCATCGATAATGGCAGGAACTGTACAAGTCGAGTCTACCAGATCGCTGAAGTATCTTGGGGTAGTCATTGATGACCGACTGAAATTTAAGAGCCACCTCGAGGAAGCCTGCAAGAAGGCCATGAAAGCAATAAATGCACTAGCGGCATTCACTCCAAACATTGGCGGACCGAGTAGCAGCATTAGGCGCCTTCATGCTAGCTGCGCCATCTCGGTGTTGAGGTACGGAGCGCCGGTTTGGGCGCATATATTAAAGGAGAAGCAGCACCAGAACACCGTGAATAAGGTGCACAGGAAGTTGGCCATGCGTGTTACTAGCGCGTACCGTACCATTTCGTACGAAGCGGTATGCGTTATTGTGAGCATGATGCCTCTTTGCATCACCCTCGAGGAGGACTCGAAGAACTTCCGGAAATCGCGTGCGGGGGAATCTTTCACTGAGACTGCCAAGAAAGCCTCAAGGCAAGCATCGATGCGGCAATGGCAGAACGAGTGGAGTAACTCGTTGAACGGAAGATGGACCTACTTGCTGATCCCCGACGTTGCAGCATGGCTAGACAGGAAACATGGTGATGTGGACTACTTTGTCACCCAGGTTTTTTCCGGCCATGGCTGTTTTAGAAGCTATCTGCACAGGTTCAATCGCGCCTCTTCATCTCGGTGCCCTGCGTGCAAGGAAGATGAGACGGTGGACCACGTCATGTTCCACTGCCCCCGATTCGCCGAGGAACGCCTGCAGTTGAACGAGAGTTGCAGAGTAGAGGTGGGCCGTTCTAATCTGGTACAAGTCATGCTGCAGCACACCGACTCATGGGAGGCAGCGGCAACAACAATGCATCTGATCCTGACCAAGCTGCACCAAAAATGGAAGGAAGACCAGCAGCTCGGCGATATTTAAATTCGTCGTGAGTGTATGTGTTAGTGAACGCGTGAGTGTGCGGCGGAAAAAGTGTCGTTTAGCGTCTAGTGTTTCGCGTCGTCGTCATGACCGTTTTGTGTTCGCGTGATAACTGTCAAATCTGACTCGCGAACTTTGGCTCATCGTGCAGTAGCGAGGATAAAATGCTAATGCATAAGCCCTTCCCCAAGAAGCATACCGAAAGGTGAACCCATGGGGAAGGGTATATGGCCTGCCTTGCCTTACTTGCGCTTCAGCCCGTGCCTTCCGCCGCCAGCTGATTGGCTGTAGCGGTGTATGCGTTGATACTTATATGTGCATTGCGGTTGTGTATTGTTGTTATTGGTGGGTGTTAGCATTTATTAATTTGTGTGTGGCCTTGAGACGCTGTGGGAGAAGCTGGATTGGGATTTAAAGTGTTATCGGTGTATTGATGGTTTATTTTATTTCGTGCCGCTGCTGATGAGACCATTCGATGCCCCTGCCAATTGAGGGTGAAGAAGCCTATTTAAAACAAGCGTAGGAGAACGTCTAACACTAATCAAATATTTTTTAATTTGAACATGTTTGATGCTTCAACGACCTTCTATGCATCATGTAGCACAGTGTATAGTGGTTATATTTTTTTTAATTTGCCGAAATCTGTCTCCAGTTTTTGGGTCTCGACACACACACGCACACAGCGCGGGGAAAGTGACCGTTCACTCTATCATGTCGCGATTCCCCACCCCGCCCTGCGCTTTGAATGAGGATGCGCTAACAGATAGCTGAACCAGTCGTTCTACTGATAAGGTAGCCGTAATCGATCATGCGTGGAGGGGGGGGGGTTGGTGGAGGGTGCGTGATCGCGTGCGCGACTTCGGGAGCGCGCGCTCTCGTGGGTGCGTGCTGGCGTGCGCGCTTTCGTGCGTGCGTGCTCGCGTGCGCGTATACGTGCATGTGTGTGTGCGTGCGTGCGAGTGTGTGTGCGTGCGTGCTGGCGTGCGCACGTTCGTGTATGTGTGCGTGTGTGAGTTTGAGTGCGCGTGTTTGTGTGTTTGTGTGAGTGTGTGCGTTTGGAAACCCTAAAACTATTTGATTCTGATGCGTACATTTTCATCCGTTGCGGCTACAAAGTCCATGCATTTTCGATCTCGCTACCTGAGCGACAACACAACCATTAGCATTGGCATCTTTGCGATCGGCTCTGCTGTTGGGGGTATTGAAAAGACACACGATCTAAGCAAACGTGCGTGTGATATGTAGCACATTTCTTTCCAATTCAGCTAGCGGACGCAAGTGGAAACAACATTTTGAAATGCATCCATACAAAAGAGGATTCTGGATTTGTTTATTACGGTGCGCGTATGGTGCTGCACCTGTCCGTCCAGAATCTGGTGGCTTGTTGGTTTGTATCGTTATCATGACGCCGATTGCCGGCAATGCCTTGGAAAGAGTTCGGATCGGTAGGTTCATGTTTTGGTCGAGTGCATTCCGTGCATTTGTCGCGCCACAGCAGCAGACCCGGCAGCACCAAAGTCAAAACAAAAACCTTCCCCGAGTGTGGACTGCTATGCTAAGTTCTTCTTCTTCTTCTTCTTATTATACCGGCCTTTTCAGAACTTGAGTACCACGTAGCCGGATAGTCAGCTCTTGCTATGGCGGACGGTTCATACGCGGTTAGAACCCACGACGGGCATGCAGATGTGAGGAATGACGGCGGTGCCGCGGGACCGCTCCTATCCAGCGGGTAACTTGCATACTGCCACATTGTCTCCTTCCCGATGCATACGCTGCAGGTAGGAGGAAGGATGCACCTCCACAACAAAAAAACACCGTCATGAACCAGCGGCGGATCTAACGGTAGACGGACTAGGCGGTCGCCGAATATCGCTAGTCTGTAGTATGCCGTATGTCTACAAGTGGACAGAGTATTAGCGACAAGGGCCGCCGGAAAGATGGTCGTTGGGGCCCCGTCGCTGGAGAACCTTCTGCACCCCCCCCCCCCCCCCCACCGGCAATAATTTTAGGACATGTGACCGATGATCGTAGGGGTTCCATCGCCAATCCCCCCCCCCCACCCCGCCGGCAATTTAAGTATAATGTTAAATCTCATAACAGCTGTATGACAGTACCCCCCCTCCCTGTCATCAGCTACCATTTACAAGGGCTTCAACTCGTCTTTCCGCCTAGGGCGCCCCCGATTCCCCCTACTCCGCCACTGTCATGAACACCTTCCTTCGATCGATCATAACATTCCGGAAGAAAACACATTTGGCGACAGTTTTGGCACACACACCCTTGCGCAGACGGCTCAGCATATCTGTGTAATCTATACCATACGAAAGCAAAAAAGCTTAGTGTAACAAAGTTATGCTTAATGCTTAACACGTTAAGTTCGATGGCAGGCTCCAGGGACTGCCAGTGAACTTTCCTGTATACCGGTTTCACAATCAGCTTGCGTTCTAGATGCCGGGGGAACGGTAAGCTCATGAAAATCAGCGCCGGGCTGAATGTGTTAATGCGAATTACGGTTCTGCGCGTTGCACAGCAAACCCTCTATCGTGCTAGCGATTCCTTAGTCATTTTTATATTGCAGTGTTTGAACTCATTGCGATTTTTTGGTTTGATATGTGAAAATGTAACTTCATCGCCGCAATGTTTGTTAACGGCATTTTTAGGCGCCACAACAGCTCGCGAGCATTGACCACACGCGAGAAAGAGATGGCGCTATGGAGGGAATAAGCACGGACGACGGCTGACAGCGGTTGGCCGTCTGACGCACCAACACATCCAAACCTTCGACAGCGTGCTCTGGCGAGGGGAATGAGGCGGAGCCAGGGACGGGCAGCTCGACGAGCTGCTCGACAAATTTGCCGTTGGAGAGAAAAGGAAGGCATGATAAAATTCTCAGAACGCCATAACGCCTTCCGTCGCTTTGCACAGCGGGAAGGCATGATAGAATTCTCAGAACGCCATAACGCCTTCCGTCGCTTTGCACAGCGGGAAGGCATGATAAAATTCTCAGAACGCCATAACGCCTTCCGTCGCTTTGCACAGCGGGGGTGACGGTGTGTTTCTCAACGGCTGCTCTTCTTCGTACACGTGCGCCGTACTAGGGCACTTTTGCTGACCGGTTGTTTTGATCTAGCAGTCACTTTCAACCAGACGGATTCGATCTGGTTCATGGAATAGTATTTGTTTTTTTTTTTGTGGAATATTTTTTTAAAGCCGTTGAAACTGTTTTAACTGGTGCTGGGTCAAGTTTTGTTTATCAATTGAATTGCTTGGGTGTTAATCAAACGTGTATTGACGTGAATCGAGCTTGCGGAAAGAAAAGGCATGTCGATTTTTGCGAAAATGGTGCTTTCGTCTAATCAATTTGAAACGCGACCAGTTTGGTAAGTTGGATGTTTTTTTGTACAAATGTGTGTTGTACTAACCATAAACAATGTATCTTTTTCATTTGTGTATGAATCCTTGATAAGCGTGATCCAATCGAATAGCTTCAAGGATATCAAACGGCAACACAAATGGAAATCCATACAGATGAAGATCCATACTTTATGGTGAGTATTTTATCGCACATCGATATTATTCGCAGCTGTGCAAATAAATTAACCGACCGTTTTTCTCGTCGTTTTTTGACTGTTTGGATGGGAAACAACAATAACACCAGCAACAGTAACTGTACAGACGACAAGGCAACTTTGCCATCTATCAAGCAATTTAAGAGCAATAAGGCTGCTGGCAGCGATGAGCTGGAGGCCAACCTCTTCAATACGATGCCGGTGAAGCTTATCGTCGAAATGGTTGGTGCATTCATGATTATAAGAATCTGGAAACAGAAACAACTGAGTGGACGCTATTTTCGAATTTTCGTGCCATTACAGTCTTTAATACCGCCTTCAAGATCCTATCCCAGACCCTGTTCTGCACGTATGCGTCCCTAGCTACAAATTTCGTCGACAGTTTCCAAGCAGGGTTTGTTGAAGACAAATCCACCACGGACCTGTTGACCACACTTCAAGCGGCCTACAAAACCTTAGTAGCTATGGAACATCATGCATCGGTGCCACTTTCTTGGGAAGTTGATTCGGCTGGTAGAAGCCACTATGAACAAGGTGCATTGCAAGTAGAGAGTATCGAACATGATGTCGGAATCGTTCGAAACGTACAGGGCACTGATGACGAATACAGGTTCTGAGACAAGGTGACGGACTCTTCTGTCTGCTCTTTAACATCGCGCTGGAAGGTGTCATTTTTACGCAACCGAAGAAATTGCTTCATGACTTTCAAATGGTTATTCTTTCGTCATAAAGAAACAGCGAAGGTGTGTGAGGCGTATAAACGCAGGTAACTCAAACGCAAATCAACAATCATTGATTTGATAATCAATGCGACGAAGTACCTGGTTGCCAGAGACTCAACCAACTGGGGAGCAGTTTATTAGTTGACGGCGACAGTCTCGAGGTCATAGAGGAGTTCTTCTTTCTTGGTATGGTCGCTTCTTCGGACAACGACATCAGCAGTGACATCCGGAGACACACTGTGCAGGGGAATCGTGTATACTATGGGCTTCATCTACTGCTGAGATCCAGAATTCCACATTGATTCGCCCGGTGGTCCTCCATGGACACGAGTTCTTTTGAGCGGAAGACGCAAACGCTTTGAGCGTGTTTCAGCGACGCATTTTTCGACCACCTTTGTTGGTGTGTTCGAGCATGAAGTTTGGAGGAGAAGGATGAACAACGAGTGTGCTGAGCTATACGGCGGATCGAGCACCCTGAAGATAGCGAAGGCTGACAGGATACGATCGCTGGAGCATTTTATGAAGATACCGAACTCATGTCTCGCCAAGAAGGGGTTGGTAATCTGGATCAGATAAAGTAATTTTGTCGGAGATCGGGTATCTAAATGGTTGAGAGGCTGCGAGCAGGGACGGAACATCATGGGGAATTGTTGTTCAGGCCATGTAAGGACGACGTGCTCGATCGTAAAAGAAAATATCGATAAAGATAAGGGAAACAGGACTGCATGTGAAGGTGTTTGAGTACAGTCTCGAGTGATACAACACTCGGGATTCTGTTGCAAAATCCTGTAACCGGGCCATCTTAAGCTAGTCTCTATTATAAAATTCTAGTAAAGGCTGATCAGCGTTAGTTTCCAGCAGCAATGCAAGCACTGTTTTTGTTCCTATTTTCGGCAGTTTGGTCTTATTTTCGGCAGGCTGTGCTCCTATTTTCGGCAACGCGAATACGGGTCGGTAAATGTTTTAATTAATGCCAAAAGATAGACAAAAATGTTTAAAACAGTTTTACACTGTCACTTTCCTAAGATTGGTGTTGAAAAGTACTTAAATTATTAATTTTATGTTGCCCATTTTGGGCATTTTGCAGGCAATTTTTACAGTCATTTTGATTTGAGTTACAAACAAAGTAGGCATTGGAGAAATGAGACTGCCTGACGGCTGTGGAATACGGCTCCGACTGGCTCACAAATTATTATTTTTCTCTCAAGTTATTGGATTATTTACAGTGAAATTGGTGAAATTTGATATAATATATGTGGTTTTATGTGTCGACATACGGGATGTAGTGTTCTGATCATGTTATAAATGAATATTCAGCCAAATTAAAAGTGTACTATTGTTTCAAGTTTCGGCAGTAGCCCAAAGCATTGATGTGTCAAAAATCAACATTTACCGTGTACCTTTTTTCGGCAGCATTTAAAGAGAAAAATAACTTGTTTTTCGTGATTTTAAAATTCCAAGCGGGCTAGAATAACTGCTGGAGGCATATAACCTTTCATATAAACCACACTTTAATTGTGTTAGTGCTCGGTTCTCTTAATAATAAAACTTGCCGAACTATTGGCTGACAGCAAATCTGCCGAAGAATTGTGAACTCCGTCGCACATTTTATTTGATATTTTGAAAAATATGCAAGGAAATGATGTGATACTTCGTATATCAAGAAGAAATGAGTATATCTCTATGTTGCGAACTGCAACAGGATTCTTTCTTTCAGCCCAAGTAAATTGTTTTTATCAAATCAAGCGTTTTTTAAGCATCGATATTTTTATTTGCGAAGCTAAAAATCCGTCGCTTGTCTCGGGGTTAGGAGAAAGAATGAACTTTGTTCTCTCCTGCAGCTCCGATCGTAAGCGTTCGGGAATACTCGGGCCCGATCAGCGTTGAACGTTGACCACACTAAACGCGGGCCGTGTCGCCCTCTATCGATAAATACTGGGAACAACACCTTGCGATCGAATCGGTCGTTAATAATAATTAACACTCTCCCCCAGTGTTTGCAAGCTATAAAAACACTCTGATTGTTCCGATTCGGTGTTGTCTCTCGTTGCTTACTTTTCTTGTCCCAACACAATTTTAGCCTATTTAGGTGACCACCTAAAGCCGAAAGTTTCGCCATTGTGTTAGCACAATTTAGCACATCTAGATTGTTCTCCGCTAGCTGGTTGCTCTGTCCTGTTAGGTTGCCCACCCCTGTCTTATTGCTTTTCTTTGTGGACAAGAATGGCGGTTCACTTCTCGCTGAGCAAATTGCCATGACTAGCATTAATATTCTCACTAACATTAACACAAATATTAAATATACTTCACTAATAGAACAAAGTGTAAATATTTTAAGTATGCTTCTACAACACTACGAATGTGGTTCCTTTTAGTGTCACTTCTTCTACTTTACTTCACTTCAGCACGGCCTCATTCCGAATTTCCTCAAGAACTATTACATCGCCGGTAACGGGTGAGATGTACAAGAAAACGACACGATGTCCTTAATCCGTAGCTCTAATGTAAGCACACACACAAACTATTTTCACTGCACATTGCCTCACTTTGTCTCTTTTTTATCTTTAACTCCAGCATAGTGATTCCGAATTGCCTCAGGAACCATTTTTGCCTTGTTTCTTACCCTGCTCTGCTGCACAGCGAATCCGAATTACCTCAGGAAACTTTCTAGGCTGGCAACATGTGAAAGTAAGAAAGAGTTTAATGATTCTAGACGAGCTAGGATTTTTAGAATGTTGCGAACTGCAACAGGATTCTTTCTTTCAGCCCAAGTAAATTGTTTTTATCAAATCAAGCGTTTTTTAAGCATCGATATTTTTATTTGCGAAGCTAAAAATCCGTCGCTTGTCTCGGGGTTAGGAGAAAGAATGAACTTTGTTCTCACCTGCAGCTCCGATCGTAAGCGTTCGGGAATACTCGGGCCCGATCAGCGTTGAACGTTGACCACACTAAACGCGGGCCGTGTCGCCCTCTATCGATAAATACTGGGAACAACACCTTGCGATCGAATCGGTCGTTAATAATAATTCGTAAATAATATTCGGTCGTAAATAATAATTAATAATAATTAATTAATTAATTAAAAAATATTGTGGAGACTATTTTCAACGCGTTTTTTCATAATTATACGATTTTATTCACTCTGCCGAAAGCAGGTACACTGCCGAATACTGATACAGTTACCCTATTTAAAATTTTACGTTTTTTCGTGGTCTTCTACGAAGTGTCAGTAAATGGTTGCAATGAGTGATCCAAGGAACTGTCTAGCAAGCCTCAAAGACAGAAGAGAGGTGGCTTACTTCAGGTGGCCGCTATTTTAAATCCGGAAGTATGAAAACGTAGCGAAAACATGCATACAAAAAGTGATTGAAACAAATAACCTTCCTTTAGGAGTAACAGGTCATGCCGGCACATACCGGCTTCCGATAGTTAGTACCACTTAGCCGGATAGTCAATCTTTGATTAGGACGACGGTCCACGGGATGGGCATGTTATTAAAATGTCCGTGTTGACGATAGTACCGCGGGACCCCTCGATGCAACAAGAGATAAAAATAGGAAAACTGGACCGGGTGGTTCCATTAGTGAGTCAGATTCAGATACTATTCAGGTCCCGAAATATATAAGGAAGCAGTATCAGGGCTCTGAATCAGTATCTGTTCCATTACTCATAAAGAATCTTAAACAATTCAAGGATCAGTATGGGGTTCAGTTTCAGTACTGGAAGGTATATGTTGCAGGATCTGCATGGGGTCAGGATCAGTTCAGGACAGTTATGAGTTCAGTGTAAGTTCTGGTGTGGGTTCGGGATCAATTCCAAGGCCGGTACGGTTTTTGGAGCTGTTATACAAGTATATATACAATTTAAGTATCAGTAGGGTAAAATATCAATGTAGGGGTATAGATGTGCTGTAATGGATTTAATTTACCAGGAAGGTAAATTTATGAATATTTTAACAGAAAGCTATGGGAATATCAAACACAACAAATTTACGAAATAAGTATATTTATGACGACTTCGTTGTATCTGTAATGGTGGTTTGGTTCCTATAGTCGTCGTATCGTGTTGGTAAATAAAAATATCTGAAAAACTGTGTATAATACACATGGAACTTAGTTTGAAGCTGCTTTCATATAAATTGTAAGAATTACATTCATAATATTGATTTGTTACATAATTTGACCGTAAAAATGTAAAAAGTATGATTAGTGATAAAATATTAACTAAAAAACTTTATAACTGTAGTCTTCAAAAACCGGTAAGAGTATGCTTGATTCGAAGTCGATTTTCCACTCAGTTGAATATCCGAATTCTGACTTTTTTGGTAAATTACTTACGGGGAACTCATTTCTATTGCTTATTTTTGTGTATAGGAAATGTTAACAATATCGCGGACAAAAATCTTAAATCTGCAGTTTTTACACTATGGTCAAAAACACATAAAAATGCGAAAATATGGTCAAAAGCCAACAAATTTCATAAATCAATAACACTTCATGAAAGCTGCGTTAAAACAATAATAATTGCATTGTTATGTGGTCATTTAAAACGTTAGCAAAATATGTGCTTCTTTATGAAATCCTAAAGATTTTGGAAGAATGTTGACACATTTCACAAAATATGGGGTGTTTCTATCACTGTAATGGAATGGCCCAATTTAACTTTTATAGCCTTTTTTTAAAGACCAGAGAACATTAAACAATGACATAAATAATTAATTGCTCTTAATCATCTTATTATCACATTTCGGAGCCATACCACCACTATTGGTACTACACCACTATAGGTACAGTATCGGACAGAATGATAGGACCCTAGTGTTTTCAACGCAGCATGCACCCGTTGGGACAGGTTTTATGTGTGGTTTGTGTGTGTGTGTGTGTGTGTGTGTGTGTGTGTGTGTGTGTGTGTGTGTGTGTGTGTGTGCATGTGTGTGTGTATGTATGTTTGAATGTGTATTGGTGTGTGTGTTTGTTTCACAAGTATGTCGTTTCGGATAGATTTGTTAGTAGTTTTTTTTGTGTTTGGGTTAGGTTTTTGATGTAATAAGCAGGACCACCGCCCTCGCGATCAGTGTATTTTCGATATATTAACAATTTTACGGTCTTCTTTCGCCGTGGTCTTCTGAGGAACGTCTGGTTGACTGGCGCGTTTCGGTTGTCCAAGCGCGTTTTGATTGTCTAAGCACGTTTCGGTTGTCCGAAGCGCGTTTGCCACAAAAGTGCGCGATCGTTCCATCACGAACTCGATCGTTTTGCGCTTAATGCCAGCAGCAGCCAGTCGCTTTATCATATGGTGCTGATAATCGGTACAATGTTTACCTCGACCCATTGTTACTAACATTGCTTGCTTGGACCGTCAAGAACGCGCTGGTTTAAAAGTTGGACATGGCTGATCCCGTGCTCAGCCTGCGTTCTGCTTTTATACGCGATGAATCACATCGTTGTCGAGCAGCGAAAAAAGCGTATGGATAAAAACTATCTATGAGAGTAAGCGAGTGAGCGTCTACCCATTTAAATCGAGAACAAACTACTGCCGCGCTCATGAAACAAAA
>NW_024427945.1:0-49846 GCF_017562075.2 Anopheles merus | reverse complement strand
TGCGGAGGCTCTGTAGCATAAATTAATGCGCTATGTTGTCCAGACAGCATAATCTATGTTGCGAGGCACTGTAGCATAAATTTATGCTCTATGTTGTCCAGACAGCATAAATCTATGTTGCGAAGCACTGTAGCAAAATCAATGCTCTATGTTGTCCAGACAGCATAAATCTATGTTGCGAAGGCTCTGTAGCATAAATTTATGCTCTATGTTGTCCAGACAGCATAAATCTATGTTGCGGAGAGTCCTGTAGCATAAATTATGCTCTATGTTGTCCACAGCATAAATCTATGTTGCGAAGGCACTGTAGCATAAATCATGCTCTATGTTGTCCAGACAGCATAGATCTATGCTGCGGAGGCTCTGTAGCATAAATTTATGCTCTATGTTGTCCAGACAGCAAAATCTATGTTTGCGGAGAGTCTGTAGCATAAATTTATGCTCTAGTTGTCCAGACAGCATAGATCTATGCTGCGGAGGCTCTGTAGCATAAATTTATGCTCTATGTTTCCAGACAGCATAATCTATGTTGCGGAGTCTGTAGCATAAATTTATGCTCTATGTTGTCCAGACAGCATAAATCTTTGTTGCGGAGGCTCTGTAGCTAAATTTATGCGCTATGTTGTCCAGACAGCATAAATCTATGTTGCGAAGGCTCTGTAGCATAAATTTATGCTCTATGTGTCCAGACAGCATAAATCTATGTTGCGAAGGCACTGTAGCATAAATCAATGCTCTATGTTGTCCAGACAGCATAGATCTATGCTGCGGAGGCTCTGTAGCATAAATTTATGCTCTATGTTGTCCAGACAGCATAAATCTATGTTGCGGAGGTCTGTAGCATAAATTTATGCTCTATGTGTGTCCAGACAGCTAAATCTATGTTGCGAAGGCCTGTAGCATAAATCAATGCTCTATGTTGTCCAGACAGCATAGATCTATGCTGCGGAGGCTCTGTAGCATAAATTTTGCTCTATGTTGTCCAGACACAGCAAAATCTATGTTGCGGAGGTCTGTAGCATAAATTTATGCTCTATGTTGTCCAGACAGCATAAATCTATGTTGCGGAGGCTCTGTAGCATAAATTTATGCTCTATGTTGTCCAGACAGCATAAATCTATGTTGCGGAGAGTCTGTAGCATAAATTTATGCTCTATGTTGTCCAGACAGCATAAATCTATGTTGCGGAGGCTATGTAGCAAAATTTATGCTTCTGTTGTCCAGACAGCATAAATCTTTGTTGCGGAGGCTCTGTAGCATAAATTTATGCTCTATGTTGTCCAGACAGCATAAATCTATGTTGCGAAGGCACTGTAGCATAATCAATGCTCTATGTTGTCCAGACAGCATAGATCTATGCTGCGGAGGCTCTGTAGCATAAATTTATGCTCTATATTGTCCAGACAGCATAAATCTATGTTGCGGAGGCTCTGTAGCATAAATTTATGCTCTATTTGTCCAGACAATAAATCTATGTTGCGGAGGCTCTGTAGCATAATTTATGCTCTATGTTGTCCAGACAGCATAAATCTTTGTTGCGGAGGCTCTGTAGCATAAATTTATGCTCTATGTTGTCCAGACAGCATAATCTATGTTGCGAAGGCACTGTAGCATAAATCAATGCTCTATGTTGTCTAGACAGCATAAATCTATGTTGCGGAGGCTCTGTAGCATAATTTATGCTCTATGTTGTCCAGACAACATAAATTATATTTGCGGAGGCTCTGTAGCATAATTTATGCTCTATGTTGTCCACAGCATAAATCTATGTTGCGAAGGCACTGTAGCATAAATCAATGCTCTATGTTGTCCAGACAGCATAAATCTATGTTGCGGAGGCTCTGTAGCATAAATTTATGCTCTATGTTGTCCAGACAGCATAAATCTATGTTGCGAAGGCTCTGTAGCATAAATCAATGCTCTATGTTGTCCAGACAGCATAGATCTATGCTGCGGAGGCTCTGTAGCATAATTTATGCTCTATGTTGTCCAGACAGCATAATCTATGTTGCGGAGATTCTGTAGCATAAATTTATGCTCTATGTTGTCCAGACAGCATAGATCTATGCTGCGGAGGCTCTGTAGCATAAATTTATGCTCTATTTGTCCAGACAGCATAAATCTATGTTGCGGAGGCTCTGTAGCATAAATTTATGCTCTATGTTGTCGACAGCATAAATCTATGTTGCGGAGGCTCTTTAGCATAAATTTATGCTCTATGTTGTCCAGACAGCATAAATCTATGTTGCGGAGGCTCTGTAGCATAAATTTATGCTCTATGTTGTCCAGAAGCATAAATCTATGTTGCGGAGGCTCTGTAGCATAAATTTATGCTCTATGTTGTCCAGACAGCATAAATATATGTTGCGGAGGCTTTGTAGCATAAATGTATGCTCAATGTTGTCCAGACAGCATAAATCTATGCTGCGGAGGCTCTGTAGCAAAAATTAAGTCTATGTTGTCCAGACAGCATAAATCTATGTTGCGGAGGCTCTGTAGCATAAATTTATGCCTATGTTGTCCAGACAGCATTAATGTATGTTATAGAGGCTCTGTAGCATAAATTTATGCTCTATGTTTGTCCAGACAGCATAAATCTATGTTGCGGAGGTCTGTAGCATAAATTTATGCTCTATGTTGTGCAGACAGCATAAATCTATTTGTTGGCGGAGGCTCTGTAGCATAAATTTATGCTCTATGTTGTCCAGACAGCATAAATCTATGTTGCGGAGGCTCTGTAGCATAAATTTATGCTCTATGTTGTCCAGACAGCATCAATCGATGTTTCGGAGGCTCTGTAGCATAAATTTATGCTCTATGTTGTCCAACAGCATAAATCTTTTTTAATTTACAATTTTTATGTCGTTGGAAGTCATGTCAAAGTGTTTGCAAGTATGTTGGATGCACTTGGTATGACTTCCAAAGTTGTTTCAAAGTGATTTTTGGTACTTGGATGCACTTGGTATGACTTCCAAAGTTGTTCCAAAGTTCAAATTCGTATGTTGGATACACTTTTGTTATTAGCGATCTTCAGCAAAACTTGTTCACTTCAAACGCATACTGTGCGAATGTTTTGCTCCACAGAAACGTGCATGAATACAAATTTCGATAGCGCTTGAGTAGCTCTACAAGATTGCCAAAGCATGCAATGGCTTCGGACGCAACGTTTCGACGGTATTCACGGTCAAAGTGGGCAAAAACGCGATTTTCCACCCCCGCAATGGCCCTTTATATGAGCATAACTTTCGAACGCGAGCTAATACAAGCGCGCCCAGGGTACCGTTGGAAGCGTCTTGACGAGTACTATCTGCTGGTGGGGTACTGCACCTCCGCTCACCCCCCTGCCCCATACTGCCGGAGAGGAAAACGGAAAATCGCAACTTTGGAGGGCTGTAACTCACGAGCGGAAGCTAATATAGCGCTATATTAGATACCGGCGGATGCGTCTTGACGAGTTGTGCAACTTTTGTCTTACAAGCGCCCTCGTAGGAACCACTCCGCTCGACTACGGGCCGTAAAACGTGTTTTTTTGTGCAATTTCCACCCTTTTACACACAGGTACACCGGAAACTTTTCCCGATCCCGGATCCATTACTCCAGTTGAAAAGGGCTTGCGGAGTAGACCAAATTTCATATATCATTTGCCTATGTACGAGCAAAACTCATTACTCAAAATCGGGCCCGAAGTCCCTCTACGAAACGCGCGGGGGGTGTAACTTATGTAGACGCCCAGAAAATGAACCAAATTTTAGTATGTTGTTCCTGGTGGAAAAAGGCGTCGAAAACTTCAAATAAGTTTTTTGATTTGCATGCGCCGATCAAAAGATAGAAAAATCGCGTTTTTCGCCCCTAGAGGGAGGGGGGTGGTCGGAGGGGGTGGGGGCATGAGGAGGGAAGGTGTATTACCCCGGGCCCTACCATCGCCCCATACATCACTTCTGGCTAGGACCACCCTTTCCGAGTTATTGGCGAAAAACCGGCAAAAAAAGCCCGCGGCTGTAAGTGTTAGTACAATTTTTGAATAAAAACCGTTAGGCGGGCCCCGAAAATGCAGTTAGAAAACAAGGAACTGGGTAGACCATATGGACAGATGACTGGATATGGGGGTTATACAGGGAAGGGGGGCAGGGTGGGGTAGGGGTGAGGGGGTAGGGTGAGTGACCCTCTACACCCCCCACCCCTTTGCATCCCCCTGGCACCCCCTGGCACCCCCCTGCACCCTTATTAGGGGGTGAGTTGGGGCGAAATCGAGTGTCTTGAAAGTGCATTTCGAGTACATTTTCGGGTAAATGGGGTCATTTTAAGCGTTCAACATAAAGTCAAAATTTCCTCTAAAACGCTTACTTTTCGAGATATTGACGATTTTTGGGATTTCTTAACAAAAATGCAAATATTGCAGAAATATCGAAAACTAACAGCAGCGCACAGTTCCCGTGGTGCGACCTCGCTAGAAATGGTATTTGCAAGCGTAAATGTAGTTCAGCACCCGTCGGGGACACAATGAGTTCGAAGAAAAAGAAAAATACAAACCGGAATTCGATGGAGACGCCTGGTGCCGGACGAAACAAATCCAAGAAACAAAGCAAAAGACGTTGTCTTCGCTCTGCAATGTATTAAAAACAAACCATTTGTTTATTTAACAGCTTTGATTTAGGCTGCATAGGCTCTGTAGCATAAATGTATGCTCTATGTTGTCCAGACAGCATAAATCTATGCTGCAGAGGCTCTGTAGCATAAATGTATGCTCTATGTTGTCCAGACAGCATAAATCTTTGTTGCGGAGGCTCTGTAGCATAAATTTATGCTCTATGTTGTCCAGACAGCATAAATCTATGTTGCGAAGCACTGTAGCATAAATCAATGCTCTATGTTGTCCAGACAGCATAGATCTATGCTGCGGAGGCTCTGTAGCATAAATTTATGCTCTATGTTGTCCAGACAGCAAAAATCTATGTTGCGGAGAGTCTGTAGCATAAATTTATGCTCTATGTTGTCCAGACAGCATAGATCTATGCTGCGAAGGCACTGTAGCATAAATTAATGCTCTATGTTGTCCAGACAGCATAAATCTATGTTGCGAAGGCTCTGTAGCATAAATTTATGCTCTATGTTGTCCAGACAGCATAATCTATGTTGCGAAGGCACTGTAGCATAAATCAATGCTCTATTTGTCCAGACAGCATAATCTATGTTGCGAAGGCTCTGTAGCATAAATTATGCTCTATGTTGTCCAACAGCATAATCTATGTTGCGGAGCTCTGTAGCATAAATTATGCTCTATGTTGTCCAGAAGCATAAATCTATGTTGCGAGAGTCTGTAGCATAAATCAATGCTCTATGTTGTCCAGACATCATAATCTATGTTGCGGAGGCTCTGTAGCATAAATTTATGCTCTATGTTGTCCAGACAGCATAAATCTATGTTGCGGAGTCTGTAGCATAAATTTATGCTCTATGTTTGTCCAGACAGCATAAATCTATGTTGCGAAGGCACTGTAGCATAAATTATGCTCTATGTTGTCCAGACAGCATAGATCTATGCTGCGGAGGCTCTGTAGCATAAATTTATGCTCTATGTTGTCCAGACAGCATAAATCTATGTTGCGGAGAGTCTGTAGCATAAATTTATGCTCTATGTTGTCCAGACAGCATAGATCTATGCTGCGGAGGCTCTGTAGCATAAATTTATGCTCTATGTTGTCCAGACAGCATAAATCTATGTTGCGGAGAGTCTGTAGCATAAATTTATGCTCTATGTTGTCCAGACAGCATAAATCTTTGTTGCGGAGGCTCTGTAGCATAAATTTATGCTCTATGTTTCCAGACAGCATAAATCTATGTTGCGGAGGCTCTGTAGCATAAATTTATGCTCTATGTTGTCCCAGACAGCATAAATCTATGTTGCGAAGGCACTGTAGCATAAATCAATGCTCTATGTTGTCCAGACAGCATAGATCTATGCTGCGGAGGCTCTGTAGCATAAATTTATGCTCTATGTTGTCCAGACAGCATAAATCTATGTTGCGGAGAGCTCTGTAGCATAAATTTATGCTCTATGTTGTCCAGACAGCATAATCTATGTTGCGAAGGCACTGTAGCATAAATCAATGCTCTATGTTGTCCAGACAGCATAATCTATGCTGCGGAGGCTCTGTAGCATAAATTTATGCTCTATGTTGTCCAGACGCAAAATCTATGTTGCGGAGGCTCTGTAGCATAATTTATGCTCTATGTTGTCCAGACAGCATAGATCTATGTTGCGGAGGCTCTGTAGCATAAATTTATGCTCTATGTTGTCCAGACAGCATAAATCTATGTTGCGAAGGTCTGTAGCATAAATTTATGCTCTATGTTGTCCAGACAGCATAATCTATGTGCGAAGCTATGGTAGCAAAAATTTATGCTTTCTGTTGTCCAGACAGCATAAATCTTTGTTGCGGAGCTCTGTAGCATAATTATGCTCTATGTTTGTCCAGACAGCAAAAATCTATGTTGCGAAGGCACTGTAGCAAAATCAATGCTCTATGTTGTCCAGACAGCATAGATCTATGCTGCGGAGGCTCGTAGCATAAATTGCTCTATATTGTCCGACACATAAATCTGTGCGGAGGCTCTGTAGCATAAATTTATGCTCTATGTTGTCCAGACAGCATAAATCTATGTTGCGGAGGCTCTGTAGCATAAATTTATGCTCTATGTTGTCCAGACAGCATAAATCTCTTGTTGCGGAGGCTCTGTAGCATAAATTTATGCTCTAGTTGTCCAGACAGCATAAATCTATGTGCGAAGGCAACTGTAGCATAAATCAATGCTCTATGTTGTCCAGACAGCATAAATCTATGTTGCGGAGGCTCTGTAGCATAAATTTATGCTCTATGTTGTCCAGACACATAAATCTATGTTGCGGGCTCTGTAGCATAAATTTATGCTCTATGTTGTCCAGACAGCATAAATCTATGTTGCGGAGGCTCTGTAGCATAAATTTATGCTCTATGTTGTCCAGACAGCATAAATCTATGTTGCGGAGGCTCTGTAGCATATTTATGCTCTATGTTGTCCAGACAGCATAAATCTATGTTGCGAGGCACTGTAGCATAAATCAATGCTCTATGTTGTCCAGACAGCATAAATCTATGTTGCGGAGGCTCTGTAGCATAAATTATGCTCTATGTTGTCCAGACAGCAAATCATGTTGCGAGGCTCTGTAGCATAAATTTATGCTCTATGTTGTCCAGACAGCATAAATCTATGTTGCGGAGGCTCTGTAGCATAATTTATGCTCTATGTTTCCAGACAGCATATCTATGTGCGGAGGCTCTGTAGCATAAATTTATGCTCTATGTTGTCCAGACGCATAAATCTATGTTGCGGAGCTCTGTAGCATAAATTTATGCTCTATGTTGTCAGACAGCATAATCTAGTTGCGAGGCTCTGTAGCATAATTTATGCTCTATGTTGTCCAGACAGCATAAATCTATGTTGCGGAGGCTCTGTTAGCATAAATTTATGCTCTATGTTGTCCAGACACATAGATCTATGCTCTGCGGAGGCTCTGTAGCATAAATTTATGCTCTTGGTGTCCAGACAGCATAATCTATGTTGCGGAGGCTCTGTAGCATAAATGTATGCTCTATGTTGTCCAGACAGCATAATCTATGTTGCGGAGGCTCTGTAGCATAAATTTATGCTCTATGTTGTCCAGACAGCATAAATCTATGTTGCGGAGGCTCTGTAGCATAAATTTATGCTATGTTGTCCAGACAGCATAAATCTTGTTGCGGAGGCTGTAGCATAAATTTATGCTCTATGTTGTCCAGCAGCATAATCTATGTGCGGAGGCTCTGTAGCATAAATTATGCTCTATGTTGTCCAGACAGCATAAATCTATGTTGCGGAGCTCTGTAGCATAAATTATGCTCTATGTTGTCCAGACAGCATAAATCTATGTTGCGGAGGCTCTGTAGCATAAATTTTATGTCTATGTTGTCCAGACAGCATAAATCTATGTTGCGGAGCTCTGTAGCATAAATTTATGCTCTATGTTGTCCAGACAGCATAAATGTATGTTATAGAGGCTCTGTACTAAATTTATGCTCTATGTTGTCCAGACAGCATAAATATGTTGCGGAGAGTCTGTAGCATAATTTATGCTCTATGTTGTGCAGACAGCATAAATCTATGTTGCGGAGGCTCTGTAGCATAAATTTATGCTCTATGTTGTCCAGACAGCATAAATCTATGTTGCGGAGGCTCTGTAGCATAAATTTATGCTCTATGTTGTCCAGACAGCATCAATCGATGTTTCGGAGGCTCTGTAGCATAAATTTATGCTCTATGTTGTCCAGACAGCATAAATCTTTTTTAATTTACAATTTTTATGTCGTTGGAAGTCATGTCAAAGTGTTTGCAAGTATGTTGGATGCACTTGGTATGACTTCCAAAGTTGTTTCAAAGTGATTTTTGGTACTTTGGATGCACTTGGTATGACTTCCAAAGTTGTTCCAAAGTTCAAATTCGTATGTTGGATACACTTTTGTTATTAGCGATTCTTCAGCAAAAACTTGTTCACTTCAAACGCATACTGTGCGAATGTTTTGCTCCACAGAAACGTGCATGAATATACAATTTCGATAGCGCTTGAGTAGCTCTACAAGATTGCCAAAGCATGCAATGGCTTCGGACGCAACGTTTCGACGGTATTCACGGTCAAAGTGGGCCAAAAACGCGATTTTCCACCCCCGCAATGGCCCTTTATATGAGCATAACTTTCGAACGCGAGCTAATACAAGCGCGCCCAGGGTACCGTTGGAAGCGTCTTGACGAGTACTATCTGCTGGTGGGGTACTGCACCTCCGCTCACCCCCTGCCCCATACTGCCGGAGAGGAAAAACGGAAAATCGCAACTTTGGAGGGCTGTAACTCACGAGCGGAAGCTAATATAGCGCTATATTAGATACCGGCGGATGCGTCTTGACGAGTTGTGCAACTTTTGTCTTACAAGCGCCCTCGTAGGAACCACTCCGCTCGACTACGGGCCGTAAAACGTGTTTTTTGTGCAAATTTCACCCTTTTACACACAGGTACACCGGAAACTTTTCCCGATCCCGGATCCATTACTCCAGTTGAAAAGGGCTTGCGGAGTAGACCAAATTTCATATATCATTTGCCTATGTACGAGCAAAACTCATTACTCAAAATCGGGCCCGAAGTCCCTCTACGAAACGCGCGGGGGGGTGTAACTTATGTAGACGCCCAGGAAAATGAACCAAATTTTAGTATGTTGTTCCTGGTGGAAAAAGGCGTCGAAAACTTCAAATAAGTTTTTGATTTGCATGCGCCGATCAAAAGATAGAAAAATCGCGTTTTTCGCCCCTAGAGGGGAGGGGGTGGTCGGAGGGGGTGGGGGCATGAGGAGGGAAGGTGTATTACCCCGGGCCCTACCATCGCCCCATACATCACTTCTGGCTAGGACACACCCTTTCCGAGTTATTGGCGAAAAACCGGCAAAAAAAAGCCCGCGGCTGTAAGTGTTAGTACAATTTTTGAATAAAAACCGTTAGGCGGGCCCCGAAAATGCAGTTAGAAAACAAGGAACTGGGTAGACCATATGGACAGATGACTGGATATGGGGGTTATACAGGGAAGGGGGGCAGGGGTGGGGTAGGGGGTGGAGGGGGTAGGGTGAGTGACCCTCTACACCCCCACCCCTTTGCATCCCCCTGGCACCCCCTGGCACCCCCCTGCACCCTTATTAGGGGGTGAGTTGGGGCGAAATCGAGTGTCTTGAAAGTGCATTTCGAGTACATTTTCGGGTAAATGGGGTCATTTTAAGCGTTCAACATAAAGTCAAAATTTCCTCTAAAACGCTTACTTTTCGAGATATTGACGATTTTTGGGATTTCTTAACAAAAATGCAAATATTGCAGAAATATCGAAAACTAACAGCAGCGCACAGTTCCCGTGGTGCGACCTCGCTAGAAATTGGTATTTGCAAGCGTAAAATGTAGTTCAGCACCCGTCGGGGACACAATGAGTTCGAAGAAAAAGAAAAATACAAACCGGAATTCGATGGAGACGCCTGGTGCCGGACGAAACAAATCCAAGAAACAAAGCAAAAGACGTTGTCTTCGCTCTGCAATGTATTAAAAACAAACCATTTGTTTATTTAACAGCTTTGATTTAGGCTGCATAGGCTCTGTAGCATAAATGTATGCTCTATGTTGTCCAGACAGCATAAATCTATGCTGCAGAGGCTCTGTAGCATAAATGTATGCTCTATGTTGTCCAGACAGCATAAATCTTTGTTGCGGAGGCTCTGTAGCATAAATTTATGCTCTATGTTGTCCAGACAGCATAAATCTATGTTGCGAAGGCACTGTAGCATAAATCAATGCTCTATGTTGTCCAGACAGCATAGATCTATGCTGCGGAGGCTCTGTAGCATAAATTTATGCTCTATGTTGTCCAGACAGCAAAAATCTATGTTGCGGAGAGTCTGTAGCATAAATTTATGCTCTATGTTGTCCAGACAGCATAGATCTATGTTGCGAAGGCACTGTAGCATAAATCAATGCTCTATGTTGTCCAGACAGCATAAATCTATGTTGCGAAGGCTCTGTAGCATAAATTTATGCTCTATGTTGTCCAGACAGCATAGATCTATGCTGCGGAGGCTCTGTAGCATAAATTAATGCGCTATGTTGTCCAGACAGCATAAATCTATGTTGCGAAGGCACTGTAGCATAAATTTATGCTCTATGTTGTCCAGACAGCATAAATCTATGTTGCGAAGGCACTGTAGCATAAATCAATGCTCTATGTTGTCCAGACAGCATAAATCTATGTTGCGAAGGCTCTGTAGCATAAATTTATGCTCTATGTTGTCCAGACAGCATAAATCTATGTTGCGGAGAGTCTGTAGCATAAATTTATGCTCTATGTTGTCCAGACAGCATAAATCTATGTTGCGAAGGCACTGTAGCATAAATCAATGCTCTATGTTGTCCAGACAGCATAGATCTATGCTGCGGAGGCTCTGTAGCATAAATTTATGCTCTATGTTGTCCAGACAGCAAAAATCTATGTTGCGGAGAGTCTGTAGCATAAATTTATGCTCTATGTTGTCCAGACAGCATAGATCTATGCTGCGGAGGCTCTGTAGCATAAATTTATGCTCTATGTTGTCCAGACAGCATAAATCTATGTTGCGGAGAGTCTGTAGCATAAATTTATGCTCTATGTTGTCCAGACAGCATAAATCTTTGTTGCGGAGGCTCTGTAGCATAAATTTATGCGCTATGTTGTCCAGACAGCATAAATCTATGTTGCGAAGGCTCTGTAGCATAAATTTATGCTCTATGTTGTCCAGACAGCATAAATCTATGTTGCGAAGGCACTGTAGCATAAATCAATGCTCTATGTTGTCCAGACAGCATAGATCTATGCTGCGGAGGCTCTGTAGCATAAATTTATGCTCTATGTTGTCCAGACAGCATAAATCTATGTTGCGGAGAGTCTGTAGCATAAATTTATGCTCTATGTTGTCCAGACAGCATAAATCTATGTTGCGAAGGCACTGTAGCATAAATCAATGCTCTATGTTGTCCAGACAGCATAGATCTATGCTGCGGAGGCTCTGTAGCATAAATTTATGCTCTATGTTGTCCAGACAGCAAAAATCTATGTTGCGGAGAGTCTGTAGCATAAATTTATGCTCTATGTTGTCCAGACAGCATAGATCTATGCTGCGGAGGCTCTGTAGCATAAATTTATGCTCTATGTTGTCCAGACAGCATAAATCTATGTTGCGGAGAGTCTGTAGCATAAATTTATGCTCTATGTTGTCCAGACAGCATAAATCTATGTTGCGAGGCTATGTAGCAAAAATTTATGCTTTCTGTTGTCCAGACAGCATAAATCTTTGTTGCGGAGGCTCTGTAGCATAAATTTATGCTCTATGTTGTCCAGACAGCATAAATCTATGTTGCGAAGGCACTGTAGCATAAATCAATGCTCTATGTTGTCCAGACAGCATAGATCTATGCTGCGGAGGCTCTGTAGCATAAATTTATGCTCTATATTGTCCAGACAGCATAAATCTATGTTGCGGAGGCTCTGTAGCATAAATTTATGCTCTATGTTGTCCAGACAACATAAATCTATGTTGCGGAGGCTCTGTAGCATAAATTTATGCTCTATGTTGTCCAGACAGCATAAATCTTTGTTGCGGAGGCTCTGTAGCATAAATTTATGCTCTATGTTGTCCAGACAGCATAAATCTATGTTGCGAAGGCACTGTAGCATAAATCAATGCTCTATGTTGTCTAGACAGCATAAATCTATGTTGCGGAGGCTCTGTAGCATAAATTTATGCTCTATGTTGTCCAGACAACATAAATATATGTTGCGGAGGCTCTGTAGCATAAATTTATGCTCTATGTTGTCCAGACAGCATAAATCTATGTTGCGAAGGCACTGTAGCATAAATCAATGCTCTATGTTGTCCAGACAGCATAAATCTATGTTGCGGAGGCTCTGTAGCATAAATTTATGCTCTATGTTGTCCAGACAGCATAAATCTATGTTGCGAAGGCTCTGTAGCATAAATCAATGCTCTATGTTGTCCAGACAGCATAGATCTATGCTGCGGAGGCTCTGTAGCATAAATTTATGCTCTATGTTGTCCAGACAGCATAAATCTATGTTGCGGAGAGTCTGTAGCATAAATTTATGCTCTATGTTGTCCAGACAGCATAGATCTATGCTGCGGAGGCTCTGTAGCATAAATTTATGCTCTATGTTGTCCAGACAGCATAAATCTATGTTGCGGAGGCTCTGTAGCATAAATTTATGCTCTATGTTGTCAAGACAGCATAAATCTATGTTGCGGAGGCTCTTTAGCATAAATTTATGCTCTATGTTGTCCAGACAGCATAAATCTATGTTGCGGAGGCTCTGTAGCATAAATTTATGCTCTATGTTGTCCAGAAAGCATAAATCTATGTTGCGGAGGCTCTGTAGCATAAATTTATGCTCTATGGTGTCCAGACAGCATAAATATATGTTGCGGAGGCTTTGTAGCATAAATGTATGCTCAATGTTGTCCAGACAGCATAAATCTATGCTGCGGAGGCTCTGTAGCAAAAATTAAAGTCTATGTTGTCCAGACAGCATAAATCTATGTTGCGGAGGCTCTGTAGCATAAATTTATGCGCTATGTTGTCCAGACAGCATTAATGTATGTTATAGAGGCTCTGTAGCATAAATTTATGCTCTATGTTGTCCAGACAGCATAAATCTATGTTGCGGAGAGTCTGTAGCATAAATTTATGCTCTATGTTGTGCAGACAGCATAAATCTATGTTGCGGAGGCTCTGTAGCATAAATTTATGCTCTATGTTGTCCAGACAGCATAAATCTATGTTGCGGAGGCTCTGTAGCATAAATTTATGCTCTATGTTGTCCAGACAGCATCAATCGATGTTTCGGAGGCTCTGTAGCATAAATTTATGCTCTATGTTGTCCAGACAGCATAAATCTTTTTTAATTTACAATTTTTATGTCGTTGGAAGTCATGTCAAAGTGTTTGCAAGTATGTTGGATGCACTTGGTATGACTTCCAAAGTTGTTTCAAAGTGATTTTTGGTACTTTGGATGCACTTGGTATGACTTCCAAAGTTGTTCCAAAGTTCAAATTCGTATGTTGGATACACTTTTGTTATTAGCGATTCTTCAGCAAAAACTTGTTCACTTCAAACGCATACTGTGCGAATGTTTTGCTCCACAGAAACGTGCATGAATACAAATTTCGATAGCGCTTGAGTAGCTCTACAAGATTGCCAAAGCATGCAATGGCTTCGGACGCAACGTTTCGACGGTATTCACGGTCAAAGTGGGCCAAAAACGCGATTTTCCACCCCCGCAATGGCCCTTTATATGAGCATAACTTTCGAACGCGAGCTAATACAAGCGCGCCCAGGGTACCGTTGGAAGCGTCTTGACGAGTACTATCTGCTGGTGGGGTACTGCACCTCCGCTCACCCCCTGCCCCATACTGCCGGAGAGGAAAAACGGAAAATCGCAACTTTGGAGGGCTGTAACTCACGAGCGGAAGCTAATATAGCGCTATATTAGATACCGGCGGATGCGTCTTGACGAGTTGTGCAACTTTTGTCTTACAAGCGCCCTCGTAGGAACCACTCCGCTCGACTACGGGCCGTAAAACGTGTTTTTTTGTGCAAATTTCACCCTTTTACACACAGGTACACCGGAAACTTTTCCCGATCCCGGATCCATTACTCCAGTTGAAAAGGGCTTGCGGAGTAGACCAAATTTCATATATCATTTGCCTATGTACGAGCAAAACTCATTACTCAAAATCGGGCCCGAAGTCCCTCTACGAAACGCGCGGGGGGGTGTAACTTATGTAGACGCCCAGGAAAATGAACCAAATTTTAGTATGTTGTTCCTGGTGGAAAAAGGCGTCGAAAACTTCAAATAAGTTTTTGATTTGCATGCGCCGATCAAAAGATAGAAAAATCGCGTTTTTCGCCCCTAGAGGGGAGGGGGGTGGTCGGAGGGGGTGGGGGCATGAGGAGGGAAGGTGTATTACCCCGGGCCCTACCATCGCCCCATACATCACTTCTGGCTAGGACACACCCTTTCCGAGTTATTGGCGAAAAACCGGCAAAAAAAAGCCCGCGGCTGTAAGTGTTAGTACAATTTTTGAATAAAAACCGTTAGGCGGGCCCCGAAAATGCAGTTAGAAAACAAGGAACTGGGTAGACCATATGGACAGATGACTGGATATGGGGGTTATACAGGGAAGGGGGGCAGGGGTGGGGTAGGGGGTGGAGGGGGTAGGGTGAGTGACCCTCTACACCCCCCACCCCTTTGCATCCCCCTGGCACCCCCTGGCACCCCCCTGCACCCTTATTAGGGGGTGAGTTGGGGCGAAATCGAGTGTCTTGAAAGTGCATTTCGAGTACATTTTCGGGTAAATGGGGTCATTTTAAGCGTTCAACATAAAGTCAAAATTTCCTCTAAAACGCTTACTTTTCGAGATATTGACGATTTTTGGGATTTCTTAACAAAAATGCAAATATTGCAGAAATATCGAAAACTAACAGCAGCGCACAGTTCCCGTGGTGCGACCTCGCTAGAAATTGGTATTTGCAAGCGTAAAATGTAGTTCAGCACCCGTCGGGGACACAATGAGTTCGAAGAAAAAGAAAAATACAAACCGGAATTCGATGGAGACGCCTGGTGCCGGACGAAACAAATCCAAGAAACAAAGCAAAAGACGTTGTCTTCGCTCTGCAATGTATTAAAAACAAACCATTTGTTTATTTAACAGCTTTGATTTAGGCTGCATAGGCTCTGTAGCATAAATGTATGCTCTATGTTGTCCAGACAGCATAAATCTATGCTGCAGAGGCTCTGTAGCATAAATGTATGCTCTATGTTGTCCAGACAGCATAAATCTTTGTTGCGGAGGCTCTGTAGCATAAATTTATGCTCTATGTTGTCCAGACAGCATAAATCTATGTTGCGAAGGCACTGTAGCATAAATCAATGCTCTATGTTGTCCAGACAGCATAGATCTATGCTGCGGAGGCTCTGTAGCATAAATTTATGCTCTATGTTGTCCAGACAGCAAAAATCTATGTTGCGGAGAGTCTGTAGCATAAATTTATGCTCTATGTTGTCCAGACAGCATAGATCTATGTTGCGAAGGCACTGTAGCATAAATCAATGCTCTATGTTGTCCAGACAGCATAAATCTATGTTGCGAAGGCTCTGTAGCATAAATTTATGCTCTATGTTGTCCAGACAGCATAGATCTATGCTGCGGAGGCTCTGTAGCATAAATTAATGCGCTATGTTGTCCAGACAGCATAAATCTATGTTGCGAAGGCACTGTAGCATAAATTTATGCTCTATGTTGTCCAGACAGCATAAATCTATGTTGCGAAGGCACTGTAGCATAAATCAATGCTCTATGTTGTCCAGACAGCATAAATCTATGTTGCGAAGGCTCTGTAGCATAAATTTATGCTCTATGTTGTCCAGACAGCATAAATCTATGTTGCGGAGAGTCTGTAGCATAAATTTATGCTCTATGTTGTCCAGACAGCATAAATCTATGTTGCGAAGGCACTGTAGCATAAATCAATGCTCTATGTTGTCCAGACAGCATAGATCTATGCTGCGGAGGCTCTGTAGCATAAATTTATGCTCTATGTTGTCCAGACAGCAAAAATCTATGTTGCGGAGAGTCTGTAGCATAAATTTATGCTCTATGTTGTCCAGACAGCATAGATCTATGCTGCGGAGGCTCTGTAGCATAAATTTATGCTCTATGTTGTCCAGACAGCATAAATCTATGTTGCGGAGAGTCTGTAGCATAAATTTATGCTCTATGTTGTCCAGACAGCATAAATCTTTGTTGCGGAGGCTCTGTAGCATAAATTTATGCGCTATGTTGTCCAGACAGCATAAATCTATGTTGCGAAGGCTCTGTAGCATAAATTTATGCTCTATGTTGTCCAGACAGCATAAATCTATGTTGCGAAGGCACTGTAGCATAAATCAATGCTCTATGTTGTCCAGACAGCATAGATCTATGCTGCGGAGGCTCTGTAGCATAAATTTATGCTCTATGTTGTCCAGACAGCATAAATCTATGTTGCGGAGAGTCTGTAGCATAAATTTATGCTCTATGTTGTCCAGACAGCATAAATCTATGTTGCGAAGGCACTGTAGCATAAATCAATGCTCTATGTTGTCCAGACAGCATAGATCTATGCTGCGGAGGCTCTGTAGCATAAATTTATGCTCTATGTTGTCCAGACAGCAAAAATCTATGTTGCGGAGAGTCTGTAGCATAAATTTATGCTCTATGTTGTCCAGACAGCATAGATCTATGCTGCGGAGGCTCTGTAGCATAAATTTATGCTCTATGTTGTCCAGACAGCATAAATCTATGTTGCGGAGAGTCTGTAGCATAAATTTATGCTCTATGTTGTCCAGACAGCATAAATCTATGTTGCGAAGGCTATGTAGCAAAAATTTATGCTTTCTGTTGTCCAGACAGCATAAATCTTTGTTGCGGAGGCTCTGTAGCATAAATTTATGCTCTATGTTGTCCAGACAGCATAAATCTATGTTGCGAAGGCACTGTAGCATAAATCAATGCTCTATGTTGTCCAGACAGCATAGATCTATGCTGCGGAGGCTCTGTAGCATAAATTTATGCTCTATATTGTCCAGACAGCATAAATCTATGTTGCGGAGGCTCTGTAGCATAAATTTATGCTCTATGTTGTCCAGACAACATAAATCTATGTTGCGGAGGCTCTGTAGCATAAATTTATGCTCTATGTTGTCCAGACAGCATAAATCTTTGTTGCGGAGGCTCTGTAGCATAAATTTATGCTCTATGTTGTCCAGACAGCATAAATCTATGTTGCGAAGGCACTGTAGCATAAATCAATGCTCTATGTTGTCTAGACAGCATAAATCTATGTTGCGGAGGCTCTGTAGCATAAATTTATGCTCTATGTTGTCCAGACAACATAAATATATGTTGCGGAGGCTCTGTAGCATAAATTTATGCTCTATGTTGTCCAGACAGCATAAATCTATGTTGCGAAGGCACTGTAGCATAAATCAATGCTCTATGTTGTCCAGACAGCATAAATCTATGTTGCGGAGGCTCTGTAGCATAAATTTATGCTCTATGTTGTCCAGACAGCATAAATCTATGTTGCGAAGGCTCTGTAGCATAAATCAATGCTCTATGTTGTCCAGACAGCATAGATCTATGCTGCGGAGGCTCTGTAGCATAAATTTATGCTCTATGTTGTCCAGACAGCATAAATCTATGTTGCGGAGATTCTGTAGCATAAATTTATGCTCTATGTTGTCCAGACAGCATAGATCTATGCTGCGGAGGCTCTGTAGCATAAATTTATGCTCTATGTTGTCCAGACAGCATAAATCTATGTTGCGGAGGCTCTGTAGCATAAATTTATGCTCTATGTTGTCAAGACAGCATAAATCTATGTTGCGGAGGCTCTTTAGCATAAATTTATGCTCTATGTTGTCCAGACAGCATAAATCTATGTTGCGGAGGCTCTGTAGCATAAATTTATGCTCTATGTTGTCCAGAAAGCATAAATCTATGTTGCGGAGGCTCTGTAGCATAAATTTATGCTCTATGGTGTCCAGACAGCATAAATATATGTTGCGGAGGCTTTGTAGCATAAATGTATGCTCAATGTTGTCCAGACAGCATAAATCTATGCTGCGGAGGCTCTGTAGCAAAAATTAAAGTCTATGTTGTCCAGACAGCATAAATCTATGTTGCGGAGGCTCTGTAGCATAAATTTATGCGCTATGTTGTCCAGACAGCATTAATGTATGTTATAGAGGCTCTGTAGCATAAATTTAT
Organism: Anopheles merus; assembly: GCF_017562075.2. Lineage (NCBI taxonomy): Eukaryota > Metazoa > Arthropoda > Insecta > Diptera > Culicidae > Anopheles > Anopheles merus. Next base: position 31,392 of record NW_024427945.1, on the reverse strand, counting down.
GCTCTATGTTGTCCAGACAGCATAAATCTATGTTGCGGAGAGTCTGTAGCATAAATTTATGCTCTATGTTGTGCAGACAGCATAAATCTATGTTGCGGAGGCTCTGTAGCATAAATTTATGCTCTATGTTGTCCAGACAGCATAAATCTATGTTGCGGAGGCTCTGTAGCATAAATTTATGCTCTATGTTGTCCAGACAGCATCAATCGATGTTTCGGAGGCTCTGTAGCATAAATTTATGCTCTATGTTGTCCAGACAGCATAAATCTTTTTTAATTTACAATTTTTATGTCGTTGGAAGTCATGTCAAAGTGTTTGCAAGTATGTTGGATGCACTTGGTATGACTTCCAAAGTTGTTTCAAAGTGATTTTTGGTACTTTGGATGCACTTGGTATGACTTCCAAAGTTGTTCCAAAGTTCAAATTCGTATGTTGGATACACTTTTGTTATTAGCGATTCTTCAGCAAAAACTTGTTCACTTCAAACGCATACTGTGCGAATGTTTTGCTCCACAGAAACGTGCATGAATACAAATTTCGATAGCGCTTGAGTAGCTCTACAAGATTGCCAAAGCATGCAATGGCTTCGGACGCAACGTTTCGACGGTATTCACGGTCAAAGTGGGCCAAAAACGCGATTTTCCACCCCCGCAATGGCCCTTTATATGAGCATAACTTTCGAACGCGAGCTAATACAAGCGCGCCCAGGGTACCGTTGGAAGCGTCTTGACGAGTACTATCTGCTGGTGGGGTACTGCACCTCCGCTCACCCCCTGCCCCATACTGCCGGAGAGGAAAAACGGAAAATCGCAACTTTGGAGGGCTGTAACTCACGAGCGGAAGCTAATATAGCGCTATATTAGATACCGGCGGATGCGTCTTGACGAGTTGTGCAACTTTTGTCTTACAAGCGCCCTCGTAGGAACCACTCCGCTCGACTACGGGCCGTAAAACGTGTTTTTTTGTGCAAATTTCACCCTTTTACACACAGGTACACCGGAAACTTTTCCCGATCCCGGATCCATTACTCCAGTTGAAAAGGGCTTGCGGAGTAGACCAAATTTCATATATCATTTGCCTATGTACGAGCAAAACTCATTACTCAAAATCGGGCCCGAAGTCCCTCTACGAAACGCGCGGGGGGGTGTAACTTATGTAGACGCCCAGGAAAATGAACCAAATTTTAGTATGTTGTTCCTGGTGGAAAAAGGCGTCGAAAACTTCAAATAAGTTTTTGATTTGCATGCGCCGATCAAAAGATAGAAAAATCGCGTTTTTCGCCCCTAGAGGGGAGGGGGGTGGTCGGAGGGGGTGGGGGCATGAGGAGGGAAGGTGTATTACCCCGGGCCCTACCATCGCCCCATACATCACTTCTGGCTAGGACACACCCTTTCCGAGTTATTGGCGAAAAACCGGCAAAAAAAAGCCCGCGGCTGTAAGTGTTAGTACAATTTTTGAATAAAAACCGTTAGGCGGGCCCCGAAAATGCAGTTAGAAAACAAGGAACTGGGTAGACCATATGGACAGATGACTGGATATGGGGGTTATACAGGGAAGGGGGGCAGGGGTGGGGTAGGGGGTGGAGGGGGTAGGGTGAGTGACCCTCTACACCCCCCACCCCTTTGCATCCCCCTGGCACCCCCTGGCACCCCCCTGCACCCTTATTAGGGGGTGAGTTGGGGCGAAATCGAGTGTCTTGAAAGTGCATTTCGAGTACATTTTCGGGTAAATGGGGTCATTTTAAGCGTTCAACATAAAGTCAAAATTTCCTCTAAAACGCTTACTTTTCGAGATATTGACGATTTTTGGGATTTCTTAACAAAAATGCAAATATTGCAGAAATATCGAAAACTAACAGCAGCGCACAGTTCCCGTGGTGCGACCTCGCTAGAAATTGGTATTTGCAAGCGTAAAATGTAGTTCAGCACCCGTCGGGGACACAATGAGTTCGAAGAAAAAGAAAAATACAAACCGGAATTCGATGGAGACGCCTGGTGCCGGACGAAACAAATCCAAGAAACAAAGCAAAAGACGTTGTCTTCGCTCTGCAATGTATTAAAAACAAACCATTTGTTTATTTAACAGCTTTGATTTAGGCTGCATAGGCTCTGTAGCATAAATGTATGCTCTATGTTGTCCAGACAGCATAAATCTATGCTGCAGAGGCTCTGTAGCATAAATGTATGCTCTATGTTGTCCAGACAGCATAAATCTTTGTTGCGGAGGCTCTGTAGCATAAATTTATGCTCTATGTTGTCCAGACAGCATAAATCTATGTTGCGAAGGCACTGTAGCATAAATCAATGCTCTATGTTGTCCAGACAGCATAGATCTATGCTGCGGAGGCTCTGTAGCATAAATTTATGCTCTATGTTGTCCAGACAGCAAAAATCTATGTTGCGGAGAGTCTGTAGCATAAATTTATGCTCTATGTTGTCCAGACAGCATAGATCTATGTTGCGAAGGCACTGTAGCATAAATCAATGCTCTATGTTGTCCAGACAGCATAAATCTATGTTGCGAAGGCTCTGTAGCATAAATTTATGCTCTATGTTGTCCAGACAGCATAGATCTATGCTGCGGAGGCTCTGTAGCATAAATTAATGCGCTATGTTGTCCAGACAGCATAAATCTATGTTGCGAAGGCACTGTAGCATAAATTTATGCTCTATGTTGTCCAGACAGCATAAATCTATGTTGCGAAGGCACTGTAGCATAAATCAATGCTCTATGTTGTCCAGACAGCATAAATCTATGTTGCGAAGGCTCTGTAGCATAAATTTATGCTCTATGTTGTCCAGACAGCATAAATCTATGTTGCGGAGAGTCTGTAGCATAAATTTATGCTCTATGTTGTCCAGACAGCATAAATCTATGTTGCGAAGGCACTGTAGCATAAATCAATGCTCTATGTTGTCCAGACAGCATAGATCTATGCTGCGGAGGCTCTGTAGCATAAATTTATGCTCTATGTTGTCCAGACAGCAAAAATCTATGTTGCGGAGAGTCTGTAGCATAAATTTATGCTCTATGTTGTCCAGACAGCATAGATCTATGCTGCGGAGGCTCTGTAGCATAAATTTATGCTCTATGTTGTCCAGACAGCATAAATCTATGTTGCGGAGAGTCTGTAGCATAAATTTATGCTCTATGTTGTCCAGACAGCATAAATCTTTGTTGCGGAGGCTCTGTAGCATAAATTTATGCGCTATGTTGTCCAGACAGCATAAATCTATGTTGCGAAGGCTCTGTAGCATAAATTTATGCTCTATGTTGTCCAGACAGCATAAATCTATGTTGCGAAGGCACTGTAGCATAAATCAATGCTCTATGTTGTCCAGACAGCATAGATCTATGCTGCGGAGGCTCTGTAGCATAAATTTATGCTCTATGTTGTCCAGACAGCATAAATCTATGTTGCGGAGAGTCTGTAGCATAAATTTATGCTCTATGTTGTCCAGACAGCATAAATCTATGTTGCGAAGGCACTGTAGCATAAATCAATGCTCTATGTTGTCCAGACAGCATAGATCTATGCTGCGGAGGCTCTGTAGCATAAATTTATGCTCTATGTTGTCCAGACAGCAAAAATCTATGTTGCGGAGAGTCTGTAGCATAAATTTATGCTCTATGTTGTCCAGACAGCATAGATCTATGCTGCGGAGGCTCTGTAGCATAAATTTATGCTCTATGTTGTCCAGACAGCATAAATCTATGTTGCGGAGAGTCTGTAGCATAAATTTATGCTCTATGTTGTCCAGACAGCATAAATCTATGTTGCGAAGGCTATGTAGCAAAAATTTATGCTTTCTGTTGTCCAGACAGCATAAATCTTTGTTGCGGAGGCTCTGTAGCATAAATTTATGCTCTATGTTGTCCAGACAGCATAAATCTATGTTGCGAAGGCACTGTAGCATAAATCAATGCTCTATGTTGTCCAGACAGCATAGATCTATGCTGCGGAGGCTCTGTAGCATAAATTTATGCTCTATATTGTCCAGACAGCATAAATCTATGTTGCGGAGGCTCTGTAGCATAAATTTATGCTCTATGTTGTCCAGACAACATAAATCTATGTTGCGGAGGCTCTGTAGCATAAATTTATGCTCTATGTTGTCCAGACAGCATAAATCTTTGTTGCGGAGGCTCTGTAGCATAAATTTATGCTCTATGTTGTCCAGACAGCATAAATCTATGTTGCGAAGGCACTGTAGCATAAATCAATGCTCTATGTTGTCTAGACAGCATAAATCTATGTTGCGGAGGCTCTGTAGCATAAATTTATGCTCTATGTTGTCCAGACAACATAAATATATGTTGCGGAGGCTCTGTAGCATAAATTTATGCTCTATGTTGTCCAGACAGCATAAATCTATGTTGCGAAGGCACTGTAGCATAAATCAATGCTCTATGTTGTCCAGACAGCATAAATCTATGTTGCGGAGGCTCTGTAGCATAAATTTATGCTCTATGTTGTCCAGACAGCATAAATCTATGTTGCGAAGGCTCTGTAGCATAAATCAATGCTCTATGTTGTCCAGACAGCATAGATCTATGCTGCGGAGGCTCTGTAGCATAAATTTATGCTCTATGTTGTCCAGACAGCATAAATCTATGTTGCGGAGATTCTGTAGCATAAATTTATGCTCTATGTTGTCCAGACAGCATAGATCTATGCTGCGGAGGCTCTGTAGCATAAATTTATGCTCTATGTTGTCCAGACAGCATAAATCTATGTTGCGGAGGCTCTGTAGCATAAATTTATGCTCTATGTTGTCAAGACAGCATAAATCTATGTTGCGGAGGCTCTTTAGCATAAATTTATGCTCTATGTTGTCCAGACAGCATAAATCTATGTTGCGGAGGCTCTGTAGCATAAATTTATGCTCTATGTTGTCCAGAAAGCATAAATCTATGTTGCGGAGGCTCTGTAGCATAAATTTATGCTCTATGGTGTCCAGACAGCATAAATATATGTTGCGGAGGCTTTGTAGCATAAATGTATGCTCAATGTTGTCCAGACAGCATAAATCTATGCTGCGGAGGCTCTGTAGCAAAAATTAAAGTCTATGTTGTCCAGACAGCATAAATCTATGTTGCGGAGGCTCTGTAGCATAAATTTATGCGCTATGTTGTCCAGACAGCATTAATGTATGTTATAGAGGCTCTGTAGCATAAATTTATGCTCTATGTTGTCCAGACAGCATAAATCTATGTTGCGGAGAGTCTGTAGCATAAATTTATGCTCTATGTTGTGCAGACAGCATAAATCTATGTTGCGGAGGCTCTGTAGCATAAATTTATGCTCTATGTTGTCCAGACAGCATAAATCTATGTTGCGGAGGCTCTGTAGCATAAATTTATGCTCTATGTTGTCCAGACAGCATCAATCGATGTTTCGGAGGCTCTGTAGCATAAATTTATGCTCTATGTTGTCCAGACAGCATAAATCTTTTTTAATTTACAATTTTTATGTCGTTGGAAGTCATGTCAAAGTGTTTGCAAGTATGTTGGATGCACTTGGTATGACTTCCAAAGTTGTTTCAAAGTGATTTTTGGTACTTTGGATGCACTTGGTATGACTTCCAAAGTTGTTCCAAAGTTCAAATTCGTATGTTGGATACACTTTTGTTATTAGCGATTCTTCAGCAAAAACTTGTTCACTTCAAACGCATACTGTGCGAATGTTTTGCTCCACAGAAACGTGCATGAATACAAATTTCGATAGCGCTTGAGTAGCTCTACAAGATTGCCAAAGCATGCAATGGCTTCGGACGCAACGTTTCGACGGTATTCACGGTCAAAGTGGGCCAAAAACGCGATTTTCCACCCCCGCAATGGCCCTTTATATGAGCATAACTTTCGAACGCGAGCTAATACAAGCGCGCCCAGGGTACCGTTGGAAGCGTCTTGACGAGTACTATCTGCTGGTGGGGTACTGCACCTCCGCTCACCCCCTGCCCCATACTGCCGGAGAGGAAAAACGGAAAATCGCAACTTTGGAGGGCTGTAACTCACGAGCGGAAGCTAATATAGCGCTATATTAGATACCGGCGGATGCGTCTTGACGAGTTGTGCAACTTTTGTCTTACAAGCGCCCTCGTAGGAACCACTCCGCTCGACTACGGGCCGTAAAACGTGTTTTTTTGTGCAAATTTCACCCTTTTACACACAGGTACACCGGAAACTTTTCCCGATCCCGGATCCATTACTCCAGTTGAAAAGGGCTTGCGGAGTAGACCAAATTTCATATATCATTTGCCTATGTACGAGCAAAACTCATTACTCAAAATCGGGCCCGAAGTCCCTCTACGAAACGCGCGGGGGGGTGTAACTTATGTAGACGCCCAGGAAAATGAACCAAATTTTAGTATGTTGTTCCTGGTGGAAAAAGGCGTCGAAAACTTCAAATAAGTTTTTGATTTGCATGCGCCGATCAAAAGATAGAAAAATCGCGTTTTTCGCCCCTAGAGGGGAGGGGGGTGGTCGGAGGGGGTGGGGGCATGAGGAGGGAAGGTGTATTACCCCGGGCCCTACCATCGCCCCATACATCACTTCTGGCTAGGACACACCCTTTCCGAGTTATTGGCGAAAAACCGGCAAAAAAAAGCCCGCGGCTGTAAGTGTTAGTACAATTTTTGAATAAAAACCGTTAGGCGGGCCCCGAAAATGCAGTTAGAAAACAAGGAACTGGGTAGACCATATGGACAGATGACTGGATATGGGGGTTATACAGGGAAGGGGGGCAGGGGTGGGGTAGGGGGTGGAGGGGGTAGGGTGAGTGACCCTCTACACCCCCCACCCCTTTGCATCCCCCTGGCACCCCCTGGCACCCCCCTGCACCCTTATTAGGGGGTGAGTTGGGGCGAAATCGAGTGTCTTGAAAGTGCATTTCGAGTACATTTTCGGGTAAATGGGGTCATTTTAAGCGTTCAACATAAAGTCAAAATTTCCTCTAAAACGCTTACTTTTCGAGATATTGACGATTTTTGGGATTTCTTAACAAAAATGCAAATATTGCAGAAATATCGAAAACTAACAGCAGCGCACAGTTCCCGTGGTGCGACCTCGCTAGAAATTGGTATTTGCAAGCGTAAAATGTAGTTCAGCACCCGTCGGGGACACAATGAGTTCGAAGAAAAAGAAAAATACAAACCGGAATTCGATGGAGACGCCTGGTGCCGGACGAAACAAATCCAAGAAACAAAGCAAAAGACGTTGTCTTCGCTCTGCAATGTATTAAAAACAAACCATTTGTTTATTTAACAGCTTTGATTTAGGCTGCATAGGCTCTGTAGCATAAATGTATGCTCTATGTTGTCCAGACAGCATAAATCTATGCTGCAGAGGCTCTGTAGCATAAATGTATGCTCTATGTTGTCCAGACAGCATAAATCTTTGTTGCGGAGGCTCTGTAGCATAAATTTATGCTCTATGTTGTCCAGACAGCATAAATCTATGTTGCGAAGGCACTGTAGCATAAATCAATGCTCTATGTTGTCCAGACAGCATAGATCTATGCTGCGGAGGCTCTGTAGCATAAATTTATGCTCTATGTTGTCCAGACAGCAAAAATCTATGTTGCGGAGAGTCTGTAGCATAAATTTATGCTCTATGTTGTCCAGACAGCATAGATCTATGCTGCGGAGGCTCTGTAGCATAAATTAATGCGCTATGTTGTCCAGACAGCATAAATCTATGTTGCGAAGGCACTGTAGCATAAATTTATGCTCTATGTTGTCCAGACAGCATAAATCTATGTTGCGAAGGCACTGTAGCATAAATCAATGCTCTATGTTGTCCAGACAGCATAAATCTATGTTGCGAAGGCTCTGTAGCATAAATTTATGCTCTATGTTGTCCAGACAGCATAAATCTATGTTGCGAAGGCACTGTAGCATAAATTTATGCTCTATGTTGTCCAGACAGCATAAATCTATGTTGCGAAGGCTCTGTAGCATAAATTTATGCTCTATGTTGTCCAGACAGCATAAATCTATGTTGCGGAGAGCTCTGTAGCATAAATTTATGCTCTATGTTGTCCAGACAGCATAAATCTATGTTGCGAAGGCACTGTAGCATAAATCAATGCTCTATGTTGTCCAGACAGCATAGATCTATGCTGCGGAGGCTCTGTAGCATAAATTTATGCTCTATGTTGTCCAGACAGCAAAAATCTATGTTGCGGAGAGTCTGTAGCATAAATTTATGCTCTATGTTGTCCAGACAGCATAGATCTATGCTGCGGAGGCTCTGTAGCATAAATTTATGCTCTATGTTGTCCAGACAGCATAAATCTATGTTGCGGAGAGTCTGTAGCATAAATTTATGCTCTATGTTGTCCAGACAGCATAAATCTTTGTTGCGGAGGCTCTGTAGCATAAATTTATGCTCTATGTTGTCCAGACAGCATAAATCTATGTTGCGAAGGCTCTGTAGCATAAATTTATGCTCTATGTTGTCCAGACAGCATAAATCTATGTTGCGAAGGCACTGTAGCATAAATCAATGCTCTATGTTGTCCAGACAGCATAGATCTATGCTGCGGAGGCTCTGTAGCATAAATTTATGCTCTATGTTGTCCAGACAGCATAAATCTATGTTGCGGAGAGTCTGTAGCATAAATTTATGCTCTATGTTGTCCAGACAGCATAAATCTATGTTGCGAAGGCACTGTAGCATAAATCAATGCTCTATGTTGTCCAGACAGCATAGATCTATGCTGCGGAGGCTCTGTAGCATAAATTTATGCTCTATGTTGTCCAGACAGCAAAAATCTATGTTGCGGAGAGTCTGTAGCATAAATTTATGCTCTATGTTGTCCAGACAGCATAGATCTATGCTGCGGAGGCTCTGTAGCATAAATTTATGCTCTATGTTGTCCAGACAGCATAAATCTATGTTGCGGAGAGTCTGTAGCATAAATTTATGCTCTATGTTGTCCAGACAGCATAAATCTATGTTGCGAAGGCTATGTAGCAAAAATTTATGCTTTCTGTTGTCCAGACAGCATAAATCTTTGTTGCGGAGGCTCTGTAGCATAAATTTATGCTCTATGTTGTCCAGACAGCATAAATCTATGTTGCGAAGGCACTGTAGCATAAATCAATGCTCTATGTTGTCCAGACAGCATAGATCTATGCTGCGGAGGCTCTGTAGCATAAATTTATGCTCTATATTGTCCAGACAGCATAAATCTATGTTGCGGAGGCTCTGTAGCATAAATTTATGCTCTATGTTGTCCAGACAACATAAATCTATGTTGCGGAGGCTCTGTAGCATAAATTTATGCTCTATGTTGTCCAGACAGCATAAATCTTTGTTGCGGAGGCTCTGTAGCATAAATTTATGCTCTATGTTGTCCAGACAGCATAAATCTATGTTGCGAAGGCACTGTAGCATAAATCAATGCTCTATGTTGTCTAGACAGCATAAATCTATGTTGCGGAGGCTCTGTAGCATAAATTTATGCTCTATGTTGTCCAGACAACATAAATATATGTTGCGGAGGCTCTGTAGCATAAATTTATGCTCTATGTTGTCCAGACAGCATAAATCTATGTTGCGAAGGCACTGTAGCATAAATCAATGCTCTATGTTGTCCAGACAGCATAAATCTATGTTGCGGAGGCTCTGTAGCATAAATTTATGCTCTATGTTGTCCAGACAGCATAAATCTATGTTGCGAAGGCTCTGTAGCATAAATCAATGCTCTATGTTGTCCAGACAGCATAGATCTATGCTGCGGAGGCTCTGTAGCATAAATTTATGCTCTATGTTGTCCAGACAGCATAAATCTATGTTGCGGAGAGTCTGTAGCATAAATTTATGCTCTATGTTGTCCAGACAGCATAGATCTATGCTGCGGAGGCTCTGTAGCATAAATTTATGCTCTATGTTGTCCAGACAGCATAAATCTATGTTGCGGAGGCTCTGTAGCATAAATTTATGCTCTATGTTGTCAAGACAGCATAAATCTATGTTGCGGAGGCTCTTTAGCATAAATTTATGCTCTATGTTGTCCAGACAGCATAAATCTATGTTGCGGAGGCTCTGTAGCATAAATTTATGCTCTATGTTGTCCAGAAAGCATAAATCTATGTTGCGGAGGCTCTGTAGCATAAATTTATGCTCTATGGTGTCCAGACAGCATAAATATATGTTGCGGAGGCTTTGTAGCATAAATGTATGCTCAATGTTGTCCAGACAGCATAAATCTATGCTGCGGAGGCTCTGTAGCAAAAATTAAAGTCTATGTTGTCCAGACAGCATAAATCTATGTTGCGGAGGCTCTGTAGCATAAATTTATGCGCTATGTTGTCCAGACAGCATTAATGTATGTTATAGAGGCTCTGTAGCATAAATTTATGCTCTATGTTGTCCAGACAGCATAAATCTATGTTGCGGAGAGTCTGTAGCATAAATTTATGCTCTATGTTGTGCAGACAGCATAAATCTATGTTGCGGAGGCTCTGTAGCATAAATTTATGCTCTATGTTGTCCAGACAGCATAAATCTATGTTGCGGAGGCTCTGTAGCATAAATTTATGCTCTATGTTGTCCAGACAGCATCAATCGATGTTTCGGAGGCTCTGTAGCATAAATTTATGCTCTATGTTGTCCAGACAGCATAAATCTTTTTTAATTTACAATTTTTATGTCGTTGGAAGTCATGTCAAAGTGTTTGCAAGTATGTTGGATGCACTTGGTATGACTTCCAAAGTTGTTTCAAAGTGATTTTTGGTACTTTGGATGCACTTGGTATGACTTCCAAAGTTGTTCCAAAGTTCAAATTCGTATGTTGGATACACTTTTGTTATTAGCGATTCTTCAGCAAAAACTTGTTCACTTCAAACGCATACTGTGCGAATGTTTTGCTCCACAGAAACGTGCATGAATACAAATTTCGATAGCGCTTGAGTAGCTCTACAAGATTGCCAAAGCATGCAATGGCTTCGGACGCAACGTTTCGACGGTATTCACGGTCAAAGTGGGCCAAAAACGCGATTTTCCACCCCCGCAATGGCCCTTTATATGAGCATAACTTTCGAACGCGAGCTAATACAAGCGCGCCCAGGGTACCGTTGGAAGCGTCTTGACGAGTACTATCTGCTGGTGGGGTACTGCACCTCCGCTCACCCCCTGCCCCATACTGCCGGAGAGGAAAAACGGAAAATCGCAACTTTGGAGGGCTGTAACTCACGAGCGGAAGCTAATATAGCGCTATATTAGATACCGGCGGATGCGTCTTGACGAGTTGTGCAACTTTTGTCTTACAAGCGCCCTCGTAGGAACCACTCCGCTCGACTACGGGCCGTAAAACGTGTTTTTTTGTGCAAATTTCACCCTTTTACACACAGGTACACCGGAAACTTTTCCCGATCCCGGATCCATTACTCCAGTTGAAAAGGGCTTGCGGAGTAGACCAAATTTCATATATCATTTGCCTATGTACGAGCAAAACTCATTACTCAAAATCGGGCCCGAAGTCCCTCTACGAAACGCGCGGGGGGGTGTAACTTATGTAGACGCCCAGGAAAATGAACCAAATTTTAGTATGTTGTTCCTGGTGGAAAAAGGCGTCGAAAACTTCAAATAAGTTTTTGATTTGCATGCGCCGATCAAAAGATAGAAAAATCGCGTTTTTCGCCCCTAGAGGGGAGGGGGGTGGTCGGAGGGGGTGGGGGCATGAGGAGGGAAGGTGTATTACCCCGGGCCCTACCATCGCCCCATACATCACTTCTGGCTAGGACACACCCTTTCCGAGTTATTGGCGAAAAACCGGCAAAAAAAAGCCCGCGGCTGTAAGTGTTAGTACAATTTTTGAATAAAAACCGTTAGGCGGGCCCCGAAAATGCAGTTAGAAAACAAGGAACTGGGTAGACCATATGGACAGATGACTGGATATGGGGGTTATACAGGGAAGGGGGGCAGGGGTGGGGTAGGGGGTGGAGGGGGTAGGGTGAGTGACCCTCTACACCCCCCACCCCTTTGCATCCCCCTGGCACCCCCTGGCACCCCCCTGCACCCTTATTAGGGGGTGAGTTGGGGCGAAATCGAGTGTCTTGAAAGTGCATTTCGAGTACATTTTCGGGTAAATGGGGTCATTTTAAGCGTTCAACATAAAGTCAAAATTTCCTCTAAAACGCTTACTTTTCGAGATATTGACGATTTTTGGGATTTCTTAACAAAAATGCAAATATTGCAGAAATATCGAAAACTAACAGCAGCGCACAGTTCCCGTGGTGCGACCTCGCTAGAAATTGGTATTTGCAAGCGTAAAATGTAGTTCAGCACCCGTCGGGGACACAATGAGTTCGAAGAAAAAGAAAAATACAAACCGGAATTCGATGGAGACGCCTGGTGCCGGACGAAACAAATCCAAGAAACAAAGCAAAAGACGTTGTCTTCGCTCTGCAATGTATTAAAAACAAACCATTTGTTTATTTAACAGCTTTGATTTAGGCTGCATAGGCTCTGTAGCATAAATGTATGCTCTATGTTGTCCAGACAGCATAAATCTATGCTGCAGAGGCTCTGTAGCATAAATGTATGCTCTATGTTGTCCAGACAGCATAAATCTTTGTTGCGGAGGCTCTGTAGCATAAATTTATGCTCTATGTTGTCCAGACAGCATAAATCTATGTTGCGAAGGCACTGTAGCATAAATCAATGCTCTATGTTGTCCAGACAGCATAGATCTATGCTGCGGAGGCTCTGTAGCATAAATTTATGCTCTATGTTGTCCAGACAGCAAAAATCTATGTTGCGGAGAGTCTGTAGCATAAATTTATGCTCTATGTTGTCCAGACAGCATAGATCTATGCTGCGGAGGCTCTGTAGCATAAATTAATGCGCTATGTTGTCCAGACAGCATAAATCTATGTTGCGAAGGCACTGTAGCATAAATTTATGCTCTATGTTGTCCAGACAGCATAAATCTATGTTGCGAAGGCACTGTAGCATAAATCAATGCTCTATGTTGTCCAGACAGCATAAATCTATGTTGCGAAGGCACTGTAGCATAAATCAATGCTCTATGTTGTCCAGACAGCATAAATCTATGTTGCGGAGGCTCTGTAGCATAAATTTATGCTCTATGTTGTCCAGACAGCATAAATCTATGTTGCGGAGGTCTGTAGCATAAATTTATGCTCTATGTTGTCCAGACAGCATAAATCTATGTTGCGGAGGCTCTGTAGCATAAATTTATGCTCTATGTTGTCCAGACAGCATAAATCTATGTTGCGGAGGCTCTGTAGCATAAATTTATGCTCTATGTTGTCCAGACAGCATAAATCTATGTTGCGAAGGCTCTGTAGCATAAATTTATGCTCTATGTTGTCCAGACAGCATAGATCTATGCTGCGGAGGCTCTGTAGCATAAATTTATGCTCTATGTTGTCCAGACAGCAAAAATCTATGTTGCGGAGAGTCTGTAGCATAAATTTATGCTCTATGTTGTCCAGACAGCATAGATCTATGCTGCGGAGGCTCTGTAGCATAAATTTATGCTCTATGTTGTCCAGACAGCATAAATCTATGTTGCGGAGAGTCTGTAGCATAAATTTATGCTCTATGTTGTCCAGACAGCATAAATCTATGTTGCGGAGGCTCTGTAGCATAAATTTATGCTTTATGTTGTCCAGACAGCATTAATCTTTGTTGCGAAGGCTCTGTAGCATAAATTTATGCTCTATGTTGTCCAGACAGCATAAATCTATGTTGCGAAGGCACTGTAGCATAAATCAATGCTCTATGTTGTCCAGACAGCATAGATCTATGCTGCGGAGGCTCTGTAGCATAAATTTATGCTCTATTGTCCAGACAGCATAAATCTATGTTGCGGAGGCTCTGTAGCATAAATTTATGCTCTATGTTGTCCAGACAGCATAAATCTATGTTGCGAAGGCACTGTAGCATAAATCAATGCTCTATGTTGTCCAGACAGCATAAATCTATGTTGCGAAGGCACTGTAGCATAAATCAATGCTCTATGTTGTCCAGACAGCATAAATCTATGCTGCGGAGGCTCTGTAGCATAAATTTATGCTCTATGTTGTCCAGACAGCATAAATCTATGTTGCGGAGGCTCTGTAGCATAAATTTATGCTCTATGTTGTCCAGACAGCATAAATCTATGTTGCGAAGGCTCTGTAGCATAAATCAATGCTCTATGTTGTCCAGACAGCATCAATCTATGTTGCGGAGGCTATGTAGCAAAAATTTATGCTTTCTGTTGTCCAGACAGCATAAATCTTTGTTGCGGAGGCTCTGTAGCATAAATTTATGCTCTATGTTGTCCAGACAGCATAAATCTATGTTGCGAAGGCACTGTAGCATAAATCAATGCTCTATGTTGTCCAGACAGCATAGATCTATGCTGCGGAGGCTCTGTAGCATAAATTTATGCTCTATATTGTCCAGACAGCATAAATCTATGTTGCGGAGGCTCTGTAGCATAAATTTATGCTCTATGTTGTCCAGACAACATAAATCTATGTTGCGGAGGCTCTGTAGCATAAATTTATGCTCTATGTTGTCCAGACAGCATAAATCTTTGTTGCGGAGGCTCTGTAGCATAAATTTATGCTCTATGTTGTCCAGACAGCATAAATCTATGTTGCGAAGGCACTGTAGCATAAATCAATGCTCTATGTTGTCCAGACAGCATAAATCTATGTTGCGGAGGCTCTGTAGCATAAATTTATGCTCTATGTTGTCCAGACAACATAAATATATGTTGCGGAGGCTCTGTAGCATAAATTTATGCTCTATGTTGTCCAGACAGCATAAATCTATGTTGCGAAGGCACTGTAGCATAAATCAATGCTCTATGTTGTCCAGACAGCATAAATCTATGTTGCGGAGGCTCTGTAGCATAAATTTATGCTCTATGTTGTCCAGACAGCATAAATCTATGTTGCGAAGGCACTGTAGCATAAATCAATGCTCTATGTTGTCCAGACAGCATAGATCTATGTTGCGGAGCTCTGTAGCATAAATTTATGCTCTATGTTGTCCAGACAGCATAGATCTATGCTGCGGAGGCTCTGTAGCATAAATTTATGCTCTATGTTGTCCAGACAGCATAAATCTATGTTGCGGAGAGTCTGTAGCATAAATTTATGCTCTATGTTGTCCAGACAGCATAAATCTATGTTGCGGAGGCTCTGTAGCATAAATTTATGCTCTATGTTGTCCAGACAGCATAAATCTATGTTGCGGAGGCTCTGTAGCATAAATTTATGCTCTATGTTGTCAAGACAGCATAAATCTATGTTGCGGAGGCTCTTTAGCATAAATTTATGCTCTATGTTGTCCAGACAGCATAAATCTATGTTGCGGAGGCTCTGTAGCATAAATTTATGCTCTATGTTGTCCAGAAAGCATAAATCTATGTTGCGGAGGCTCTGTAGCATAAATTTATGCTCTATGGTGTCCAGACAGCATAAATATATGTTGCGGAGGCTTTGTAGCATAAATGTATGCTCAATGTTGTCCAGACAGCATAAATCTATGCTGCGGAGGCTCTGTAGCAAAAATTAAAGTCTATGTTGTCCAGACAGCATAAATCTATGTTGCGGAGGCTCTGTAGCATAAATTTATGCGCTATGTTGTCCAGACAGCATTAATGTATGTTATAGAGGCTCTGTAGCATAAATTTATGCTCTATGTTGTCCAGACAGCATAAATCTATGTTGCGGAGAGTCTGTAGCATAAATTTATGCTCTATGTTGTGCAGACAGCATAAATCTATGTTGCGGAGGCTCTGTAGCATAAATTTATGCTCTATGTTGTCCAGACAGCATAAATCTATGTTGCGGAGGCTCTGTAGCATAAATTTATGCTCTATGTTGTCCAGACAGCATCAATCGATGTTTCGGAGGCTCTGTAGCATAAATTTATGCTCTATGTTGTCCAGACAGCATAAATCTTTTTTAATTTACAATTTTTATGTCGTTGGAAGTCATGTCAAAGTGTTTGCAAGTATGTTGGATGCACTTGGTATGACTTCCAAAGTTGTTTCAAAGTGATTTTTGGTACTTTGGATGCACTTGGTATGACTTCCAAAGTTGTTCCAAAGTTCAAATTCGTATGTTGGATACACTTTTGTTATTAGCGATTCTTCAGCAAAAACTTGTTCACTTCAAACGCATACTGTGCGAATGTTTTGCTCCACAGAAACGTGCATGAATACAAATTTCGATAGCGCTTGAGTAGCTCTACAAGATTGCCAAAGCATGCAATGGCTTCGGACGCAACGTTTCGACGGTATTCACGGTCAAAGTGGGCCAAAAACGCGATTTTCCACCCCCGCAATGGCCCTTTATATGAGCATAACTTTCGAACGCGAGCTAATACAAGCGCGCCCAGGGTACCGTTGGAAGCGTCTTGACGAGTACTATCTGCTGGTGGGGTACTGCACCTCCGCTCACCCCCTGCCCCATACTGCCGGAGAGGAAAAACGGAAAATCGCAACTTTGGAGGGCTGTAACTCACGAGCGGAAGCTAATATAGCGCTATATTAGATACCGGCGGATGCGTCTTGACGAGTTGTGCAACTTTTGTCTTACAAGCGCCCTCGTAGGAACCACTCCGCTCGACTACGGGCCGTAAAACGTGTTTTTTTGTGCAAATTTCACCCTTTTACACACAGGTACACCGGAAACTTTTCCCGATCCCGGATCCATTACTCCAGTTGAAAAGGGCTTGCGGAGTAGACCAAATTTCATATATCATTTGCCTATGTACGAGCAAAACTCATTACTCAAAATCGGGCCCGAAGTCCCTCTACGAAACGCGCGGGGGGGTGTAACTTATGTAGACGCCCAGGAAAATGAACCAAATTTTAGTATGTTGTTCCTGGTGGAAAAAGGCGTCGAAAACTTCAAATAAGTTTTTGATTTGCATGCGCCGATCAAAAGATAGAAAAATCGCGTTTTTCGCCCCTAGAGGGGAGGGGGGTGGTCGGAGGGGGTGGGGGCATGAGGAGGGAAGGTGTATTACCCCGGGCCCTACCATCGCCCCATACATCACTTCTGGCTAGGACACACCCTTTCCGAGTTATTGGCGAAAAACCGGCAAAAAAAAGCCCGCGGCTGTAAGTGTTAGTACAATTTTTGAATAAAAACCGTTAGGCGGGCCCCGAAAATGCAGTTAGAAAACAAGGAACTGGGTAGACCATATGGACAGATGACTGGATATGGGGGTTATACAGGGAAGGGGGGCAGGGGTGGGGTAGGGGGTGGAGGGGGTAGGGTGAGTGACCCTCTACACCCCCCACCCCTTTGCATCCCCCTGGCACCCCCTGGCACCCCCCTGCACCCTTATTAGGGGGTGAGTTGGGGCGAAATCGAGTGTCTTGAAAGTGCATTTCGAGTACATTTTCGGGTAAATGGGGTCATTTTAAGCGTTCAACATAAAGTCAAAATTTCCTCTAAAACGCTTACTTTTCGAGATATTGACGATTTTTGGGATTTCTTAACAAAAATGCAAATATTGCAGAAATATCGAAAACTAACAGCAGCGCACAGTTCCCGTGGTGCGACCTCGCTAGAAATTGGTATTTGCAAGCGTAAAATGTAGTTCAGCACCCGTCGGGGACACAATGAGTTCGAAGAAAAAGAAAAATACAAACCGGAATTCGATGGAGACGCCTGGTGCCGGACGAAACAAATCCAAGAAACAAAGCAAAAGACGTTGTCTTCGCTCTGCAATGTATTAAAAACAAACCATTTGTTTATTTAACAGCTTTGATTTAGGCTGCATAGGCTCTGTAGCATAAATGTATGCTCTATGTTGTCCAGACAGCATAAATCTATGCTGCAGAGGCTCTGTAGCATAAATGTATGCTCTATGTTGTCCAGACAGCATAAATCTTTGTTGCGGAGGCTCTGTAGCATAAATTTATGCTCTATGTTGTCCAGACAGCATAAATCTATGTTGCGAAGGCACTGTAGCATAAATCAATGCTCTATGTTGTCCAGACAGCATAGATCTATGCTGCGGAGGCTCTGTAGCATAAATTTATGCTCTATGTTGTCCAGACAGCAAAAATCTATGTTGCGGAGAGTCTGTAGCATAAATTTATGCTCTATGTTGTCCAGACAGCATAGATCTATGCTGCGGAGGCTCTGTAGCATAAATTAATGCTCTATGTTGTCCAGACAGCATAAATCTATGTTGCGAAGGCACTGTAGCATAAATTTATGCTCTATGTTGTCCAGACAGCATAAATCTATGTTGCGGAGGCTCTGTAGCATAAATTAATGCTCTATGTTGTCCAGACAGCATAAATCTATGTTGCGAAGGCACTGTAGCATAAATTTATGCTCTATGTTGTCCAGACAGCATAAATCTATGTTGCGAAGGCACTGTAGCATAAATCAATGCTCTATGTTGTCCAGACAGCATAAATCTATGTTGCGAAGGCTCTGTAGCATAAATTTATGCTCTATGTTGTCCAGACAGCATAAATCTATGTTGCGGAGAGTCTGTAGCATAAATTTATGCTCTATGTTGTCCAGACAGCATAAATCTATGTTGCGAAGGCACTGTAGCATAAATCAATGCTCTATGTTGTCCAGACAGCATAGATCTATGCTGCGGAGGCTCTGTAGCATAAATTTATGCTCTATGTTGTCCAGACAGCAAAAATCTATGTTGCGGAGAGTCTGTAGCATAAATTTATGCTCTATGTTGTCCAGACAGCATAGATCTATGCTGCGGAGGCTCTGTAGCATAAATTTATGCTCTATGTTGTCCAGACAGCATAAATCTATGTTGCGGAGAGTCTGTAGCATAAATTTATGCTCTATGTTGTCCAGACAGCATAAATCTATGTTGCGGAGGCTCTGTAGCATAAATTTATGCGCTATGTTGTCCAGACAGCATAAATCTATGTTGCGAAGGCTCTGTAGCATAAATTTATGCTCTATGTTGTCCAGACAGCATAAATCTATGTTGCGAAGGCACTGTAGCATAAATCAATGCTCTATGTTGTCCAGACAGCATAGATCTATGCTGCGGAGGCTCTGTAGCATAAATTTATGCTCTATGTTGTCCAGACAGCATAAATCTATGTTGCGGAGAGTCTGTAGCATAAATTTATGCTCTATGTTGTCCAGACAGCATAAATCTATGTTGCGAAGGCACTGTAGCATAAATCAATGCTCTATGTTGTCCAGACAGCATAGATCTATGCTGCGGAGGCTCTGTAGCATAAATTTATGCTCTATGTTGTCCAGACAGCAAAAATCTATGTTGCGGAGAGTCTGTAGCATAAATTTATGCTCTATGTTGTCCAGACAGCATAGATCTATGCTGCGGAGGCTCTGTAGCATAAATTTATGCTCTATGTTGTCCAGACAGCATAAATCTATGTTGCGGAGAGTCTGTAGCATAAATTTATGCTCTATGTTGTCCAGACAGCATAAATCTATGTTGCGAAGGCTATGTAGCAAAAATTTATGCTTTCTGTTGTCCAGACAGCATAAATCTTTGTTGCGGAGGCTCTGTAGCATAAATTTATGCTCTATGTTGTCCAGACAGCATAAATCTATGTTGCGAAGGCACTGTAGCATAAATCAATGCTCTATGTTGTCCAGACAGCATAGATCTATGCTGCGGAGGCTCTGTAGCATAAATTTATGCTCTATATTGTCCAGACAGCATAAATCTATGTTGCGGAGGCTCTGTAGCATAAATTTATGCTCTATGTTGTCCAGACAACATAAATCTATGTTGCGGAGGCTCTGTAGCATAAATTTATGCTCTATGTTGTCCAGACAGCATAAATCTTTGTTGCGGAGGCTCTGTAGCATAAATTTATGCTCTATGTTGTCCAGACAGCATAAATCTATGTTGCGAAGGCACTGTAGCATAAATCAATGCTCTATGTTGTCTAGACAGCATAAATCTATGTTGCGGAGGCTCTGTAGCATAAATTTATGCTCTATGTTGTCCAGACAACATAAATATATGTTGCGGAGGCTCTGTAGCATAAATTTATGCTCTATGTTGTCCAGACAGCATAAATCTATGTTGCGAAGGCACTGTAGCATAAATCAATGCTCTATGTTGTCCAGACAGCATAAATCTATGTTGCGGAGGCTCTGTAGCATAAATTTATGCTCTATGTTGTCCAGACAGCATAAATCTATGTTGCGAAGGCTCTGTAGCATAAATCAATGCTCTATGTTGTCCAGACAGCATAGATCTATGCTGCGGAGGCTCTGTAGCATAAATTTATGCTCTATGTTGTCCAGACAGCATAAATCTATGTTGCGGAGAGTCTGTAGCATAAATTTATGCTCTATGTTGTCCAGACAGCATAGATCTATGCTGCGGAGGCTCTGTAGCATAAATTTATGCTCTATGTTGTCCAGACAGCATAAATCTATGTTGCGGAGGCTCTGTAGCATAAATTTATGCTCTATGTTGTCAAGACAGCATAAATCTATGTTGCGGAGGCTCTTTAGCATAAATTTATGCTCTATGTTGTCCAGACAGCATAAATCTATGTTGCGGAGGCTCTGTAGCATAAATTTATGCTCTATGTTGTCCAGAAAGCATAAATCTATGTTGCGGAGGCTCTGTAGCATAAATTTATGCTCTATGGTGTCCAGACAGCATAAATATATGTTGCGGAGGCTTTGTAGCATAAATGTATGCTCAATGTTGTCCAGACAGCATAAATCTATGCTGCGGAGGCTCTGTAGCAAAAATTAAAGTCTATGTTGTCCAGACAGCATAAATCTATGTTGCGGAGGCTCTGTAGCATAAATTTATGCGCTATGTTGTCCAGACAGCATTAATGTATGTTATAGAGGCTCTGTAGCATAAATTTATGCTCTATGTTGTCCAGACAGCATAAATCTATGTTGCGGAGAGTCTGTAGCATAAATTTATGCTCTATGTTGTGCAGACAGCATAAATCTATGTTGCGGAGGCTCTGTAGCATAAATTTATGCTCTATGTTGTCCAGACAGCATAAATCTATGTTGCGGAGGCTCTGTAGCATAAATTTATGCTCTATGTTGTCCAGACAGCATCAATCGATGTTTCGGAGGCTCTGTAGCATAAATTTATGCTCTATGTTGTCCAGACAGCATAAATCTTTTTTAATTTACAATTTTTATGTCGTTGGAAGTCATGTCAAAGTGTTTGCAAGTATGTTGGATGCACTTGGTATGACTTCCAAAGTTGTTTCAAAGTGATTTTTGGTACTTTGGATGCACTTGGTATGACTTCCAAAGTTGTTCCAAAGTTCAAATTCGTATGTTGGATACACTTTTGTTATTAGCGATTCTTCAGCAAAAACTTGTTCACTTCAAACGCATACTGTGCGAATGTTTTGCTCCACAGAAACGTGCATGAATACAAATTTCGATAGCGCTTGAGTAGCTCTACAAGATTGCCAAAGCATGCAATGGCTTCGGACGCAACGTTTCGACGGTATTCACGGTCAAAGTGGGCCAAAAACGCGATTTTCCACCCCCGCAATGGCCCTTTATATGAGCATAACTTTCGAACGCGAGCTAATACAAGCGCGCCCAGGGTACCGTTGGAAGCGTCTTGACGAGTACTATCTGCTGGTGGGGTACTGCACCTCCGCTCACCCCCTGCCCCATACTGCCGGAGAGGAAAAACGGAAAATCGCAACTTTGGAGGGCTGTAACTCACGAGCGGAAGCTAATATAGCGCTATATTAGATACCGGCGGATGCGTCTTGACGAGTTGTGCAACTTTTGTCTTACAAGCGCCCTCGTAGGAACCACTCCGCTCGACTACGGGCCGTAAAACGTGTTTTTTTGTGCAAATTTCACCCTTTTACACACAGGTACACCGGAAACTTTTCCCGATCCCGGATCCATTACTCCAGTTGAAAAGGGCTTGCGGAGTAGACCAAATTTCATATATCATTTGCCTATGTACGAGCAAAACTCATTACTCAAAATCGGGCCCGAAGTCCCTCTACGAAACGCGCGGGGGGGTGTAACTTATGTAGACGCCCAGGAAAATGAACCAAATTTTAGTATGTTGTTCCTGGTGGAAAAAGGCGTCGAAAACTTCAAATAAGTTTTTGATTTGCATGCGCCGATCAAAAGATAGAAAAATCGCGTTTTTCGCCCCTAGAGGGGAGGGGGGTGGTCGGAGGGGGTGGGGGCATGAGGAGGGAAGGTGTATTACCCCGGGCCCTACCATCGCCCCATACATCACTTCTGGCTAGGACACACCCTTTCCGAGTTATTGGCGAAAAACCGGCAAAAAAAAGCCCGCGGCTGTAAGTGTTAGTACAATTTTTGAATAAAAACCGTTAGGCGGGCCCCGAAAATGCAGTTAGAAAACAAGGAACTGGGTAGACCATATGGACAGATGACTGGATATGGGGGTTATACAGGGAAGGGGGGCAGGGGTGGGGTAGGGGGTGGAGGGGGTAGGGTGAGTGACCCTCTACACCCCCCACCCCTTTGCATCCCCCTGGCACCCCCTGGCACCCCCCTGCACCCTTATTAGGGGGTGAGTTGGGGCGAAATCGAGTGTCTTGAAAGTGCATTTCGAGTACATTTTCGGGTAAATGGGGTCATTTTAAGCGTTCAACATAAAGTCAAAATTTCCTCTAAAACGCTTACTTTTCGAGATATTGACGATTTTTGGGATTTCTTAACAAAAATGCAAATATTGCAGAAATATCGAAAACTAACAGCAGCGCACAGTTCCCGTGGTGCGACCTCGCTAGAAATTGGTATTTGCAAGCGTAAAATGTAGTTCAGCACCCGTCGGGGACACAATGAGTTCGAAGAAAAAGAAAAATACAAACCGGAATTCGATGGAGACGCCTGGTGCCGGACGAAACAAATCCAAGAAACAAAGCAAAAGACGTTGTCTTCGCTCTGCAATGTATTAAAAACAAACCATTTGTTTATTTAACAGCTTTGATTTAGGCTGCATAGGCTCTGTAGCATAAATGTATGCTCTATGTTGTCCAGACAGCATAAATCTATGCTGCAGAGGCTCTGTAGCATAAATGTATGCTCTATGTTGTCCAGACAGCATAAATCTTTGTTGCGGAGGCTCTGTAGCATAAATTTATGCTCTATGTTGTCCAGACAGCATAAATCTATGTTGCGAAGGCACTGTAGCATAAATCAATGCTCTATGTTGTCCAGACAGCATAGATCTATGCTGCGGAGGCTCTGTAGCATAAATTTATGCTCTATGTTGTCCAGACAGCAAAAATCTATGTTGCGGAGAGTCTGTAGCATAAATTTATGCTCTATGTTGTCCAGACAGCATAGATCTATGCTGCGGAGGCTCTGTAGCATAAATTAATGCGCTATGTTGTCCAGACAGCATAAATCTATGTTGCGAAGGCACTGTAGCATAAATTTATGCTCTATGTTGTCCAGACAGCATAAATCTATGTTGCGAAGGCACTGTAGCATAAATCAATGCTCTATGTTGTCCAGACAGCATAAATCTATGTTGCGAAGGCACTGTAGCATAAATCAATGCTCTATGTTGTCCAGACAGCATAGATCTATGTGCGGAGGCTCTGTAGCATAAATGTATGCTCTATGTTGTCCAGACAGCAAAAATCTATGTTGCGGAGGTCTGTAGCATAAATTTATGCTCTATGTTGTCCAGACAGCATAAATCTATGTTGCGGAGGCTCTGTAGCATAAATTTATGCTCTATGTTGTCCAGACAGCATAAATCTATGTTGCGGAGGCTCTGTAGCATAAATTTATGCTCTATGTTGTCCAGACAGCATAAATCTATGTTGCGAAGGCTCTGTAGCATAAATTTATGCTCTATGTTGTCCAGACAGCATAGATCTATGCTGCGGAGGCTCTGTAGCATAAATTTATGCTCTATGTTGTCCAGACAGCAAAAATCTATGTTGCGGAGAGTCTGTAGCATAAATTTATGCTCTATGTTGTCCAGACAGCATAGATCTATGCTGCGGAGGCTCTGTAGCATAAATTTATGCTCTATGTTGTCCAGACAGCATAAATCTATGTTGCGGAGAGTCTGTAGCATAAATTTATGCTCTATGTTGTCCAGACAGCATAAATCTATGTTGCGAAGGCTATGTAGCAAAATTTATGCTTCTGTTGTCCAGACAGCATAAATCTTTGTTGCGGAGGCTCTGTAGCATAAATTTATGCTCTATGTTGTCCAGACAGCATAAATCTATGTTGCGAAGGCACTGTAGCATAAATCAATGCTCTATGTTGTCCAGACAGCATAGATCTATGCTGCGGAGGCTCTGTAGCATAAATTTATGCTCTATGTTGTCCAGACAGCATAAATCTATGTTGCGGAGGCTCTGTAGCATAAATTTATGCTCTATGTTGTCCAGACAGCATAAATCTATGTTGCGAAGGCACTGTAGCATAAATCAATGCTCTATGTTGTCCAGACAGCATAAATCTATGTTGCGAAGGCACTGTAGCATAAATCAATGCTCTATGTTGTCCAGACAGCATAAATCTATGCTGCGGAGGCTCTGTAGCATAAATTTATGCTCTATGTTGTCCAGACAGCATAAATCTATGTTGCGGAGGCTCTGTAGCATAAATTTATGCTCTATGTTGTCCAGACAGCATAAATCTATGTTGCGAAGGCTCTGTAGCATAAATCAATGCTCTATGTTGTCCAGACAGCATCAATCTATGTTGCGGAGGCTATGTAGCAAAAATTTATGCTTTCTGTTGTCCAGACAGCATAAATCTTTGTTGCGGAGGCTCTGTAGCATAAATTTATGCTCTATGTTGTCCAGACAGCATAAATCTATGTTGCGAAGGCACTGTAGCATAAATCAATGCTCTATGTTGTCCAGACAGCATAGATCTATGCTGCGGAGGCTCTGTAGCATAAATTTATGCTCTATATTGTCCAGACAGCATAAATCTATGTTGCGGAGGCTCTGTAGCATAAATTTATGCTCTATGTTGTCCAGACAACATAAATCTATGTTGCGGAGGCTCTGTAGCATAAATTTATGCTCTATGTTGTCCAGACAGCATAAATCTTTGTTGCGGAGGCTCTGTAGCATAAATTTATGCTCTATGTTGTCCAGACAGCATAAATCTATGTTGCGAAGGCACTGTAGCATAAATCAATGCTCTATGTTGTCCAGACAGCATAAATCTATGTTGCGGAGGCTCTGTAGCATAAATTTATGCTCTATGTTGTCCAGACAACATAAATATATGTTGCGGAGGCTCTGTAGCATAAATTTATGCTCTATGTTGTCCAGACAGCATAAATCTATGTTGCGAAGGCACTGTAGCATAAATCAATGCTCTATGTTGTCCAGACAGCATAAATCTATGTTGCGGAGGCTCTGTAGCATAAATTTATGCTCTATGTTGTCCAGACAGCATAAATCTATGTTGCGAAGGCACTGTAGCATAAATCAATGCTCTATGTTGTCCAGACAGCATAAATCTATGTTGCGGAGGTCTGTAGCATAAATTTATGCTCTATGTTGTCCAGACAGCATAATCTATGTTGCGGAGGCTCTGTAGCATAAATTTATGCTCTATGTTGTCCAGACAGCATAAATCTATGTTGCGGAGAGTCTGTAGCATAAATTTATGCTCTATGTTGTCCAGACAGCATAAATCTATGTTGCGGAGGCTCTGTAGCATAAATTTATGCTCTATGTTGTCCAGACAGCATAAATCTATGTTGCGGAGGCTCTGTAGCATAAATTTATGCTCTATGTTGTCCAGACAGCATAAATCTATGTTGCGGAGGCTCTGTAGCATAAATTTATGCTCTATGTTGTCCAGACAGCATAAATCTATGTTGCGGAGGCTCTGTAGCATAAATTTATGCTCTATGTTGTCCAGACAACATAGAACTATGCTGCGGAGGCTCTGTAGCATAAATTTATGCTCTATGGTGTCCAGACAGCATAAATATATGTTGCGGAGGCTTTGTAGCATAAATTTATGCTCTATGTTGTCCAGACAGCATAAATCTATGTTGCGGAGGCTCTGTAGCAAAAATTTATGTCTATGTTGTCCAGACAGCATAAATCTATGTTGCGGAGGCTCTGTAGCATAAATTTATGCTCTATGTTGTCCAGACAGCATAAATGTATGTTGCGGAGGCTCTGTAGCATAAATTTATGCTCTATGTTGTCCAGACAGCATAAATCTATGTTGCGGAGTCTGTAGCATAAATTTATGCTCTATGTTGTCCAGACAGCATAAATCTATGTTGCGGAGGCTCTGTAGCATAAATTTATGCTCTATGTTGTCCAGACAGCATAAATCTATGTTGCGGAGGCTCTGTAGCATAAATTTATGCTCTATGTTGTCCAGACAGCATAAATCTATGTTGCGGAGGCTCTGTAGCATAAATTTATGCTCTATGTTGTCCAGACAGCATAAATCTATGTTGCGGAGGCTCTGTAGCATAAATTTATGCTCTATGTTGTCCAGACAGCATAAATCTATGTTGCGGAGAGTCTGTAGCATAAATTTATGCTCTATGTTGTCCAGACAGCATAAATCTATGTTGCGGAGGCTCTGTAGCATAAATTTATGCTCTATGTTGTCCAGACAGCATAAATCTATGTTGCGGAGGCTCTGTAGCATAAATTTATGCTCTATGTTGTCCAGACAGCATCAATCGATGTTTCGGAGGCTCTGTAGCATAAATTTATGCTCTATGTTGTCCAGACAGCATAAATCTTTTTTAATTTACAATTTTTATGTCGTTGGAAGTCATGTCAAAGTGTTTGCAAGTATGTTGGATGCACTTGGTATGACTTCCAAAGTTGTTTCAAAGTGATTTTTGGTACTTTGGATGCACTTGGTATGACTTCCAAAGTTGTTCCAAAGTTCAAATTCGTATGTTGGATACACTTTTGTTATTAGCGATTCTTCAGCAAAAACTTGTTCACTTCAAACGCATACTGTGCGAATGTTTTGCTCCACAGAAACGTGCATGAATACAAATTTCGATAGCGCTTGAGTAGCTCTACAAGATTGCCAAAGCATGCAATGGCTTCGGACGCAACGTTTCGACGGTATTCACGGTCAAAGTGGGCCAAAAACGCGATTTTCCACCCCCGCAATGGCCCTTTATATGAGCATAACTTTCGAACGCGAGCTAATACAAGCGCGCCCAGGGTACCGTTGGAAGCGTCTTGACGAGTACTATCTGCTGGTGGGGTACTGCACCTCCGCTCACCCCCTGCCCCATACTGCCGGAGAGGAAAAACGGAAAATCGCAACTTTGGAGGGCTGTAACTCACGAGCGGAAGCTAATATAGCGCTATATTAGATACCGGCGGATGCGTCTTGACGAGTTGTGCAACTTTTGTCTTACAAGCGCCCTCGTAGGAACCACTCCGCTCGACTACGGGCCGTAAAACGTGTTTTTTTGTGCAAATTTCACCCTTTTACACACAGGTACACCGGAAACTTTTCCCGATCCCGGATCCATTACTCCAGTTGAAAAGGGCTTGCGGAGTAGACCAAATTTCATATATCATTTGCCTATGTACGAGCAAAACTCATTACTCAAAATCGGGCCCGAAGTCCCTCTACGAAACGCGCGGGGGGGTGTAACTTATGTAGACGCCCAGGAAAATGAACCAAATTTTAGTATGTTGTTCCTGGTGGAAAAAGGCGTCGAAAACTTCAAATAAGTTTTTGATTTGCATGCGCCGATCAAAAGATAGAAAAATCGCGTTTTTCGCCCCTAGAGGGGAGGGGGGTGGTCGGAGGGGGTGGGGGCATGAGGAGGGAAGGTGTATTACCCGGGCCCTACCATCGCCCCATACATCACTTCTGGCTAGGACACACCCTTTCCGAGTTATTGGCGAAAAACCGGCAAAAAAAAGCCCGCGGCTGTAAGTGTTAGTACAATTTTTGAATAAAAACCGTTAGGCGGGCCCCGAAAATGCAGTTAGAAAACAAGGAACTGGGTAGACCATATGGACAGATGACTGGATATGGGGGTTATACAGGGAAGGGGGGCAGGGGTGGGGTAGGGGGTGGAGGGGTAGGGTGAGTGACCCTCTACACCCCCCACCCCTTTGCATCCCCCTGGCACCCCCTGGCACCCCCCTGCACCCTTATTAGGGGGTGAGTTGGGGCGAAATCGAGTGTCTTGAAAGTGCATTTCGAGTACATTTTCGGGTAAATGGGGTCATTTTAAGCGTTCAACATAAAGTCAAAATTTCCTCTAAAACGCTTACTTTTCGAGATATTGACGATTTTTGGGATTTCTTAACAAAAATGCAAATATTGCAGAAATATCGAAAACTAACAGCAGCGCACAGTTCCCGTGGTGCGACCTCGCTAGAAATTGGTATTTGCAAGCGTAAAATGTAGTTCAGCACCCGTCGGGGACACAATGAGTTCGAAGAAAAAGAAAAATACAAACCGGAATTCGATGGAGACGCCTGGTGCCGGACGAAACAAATCCAAGAAACAAAGCAAAAGACGTTGTCTTCGCTCTGCAATGTATTAAAAACAAACCATTTGTTTATTTAACAGCTTTGATTTAGGCTGCATAGGCTCTGTAGCATAAATGTATGCTCTATGTTGTCCAGACAGCATAAATCTATGCTGCAGAGGCTCTGTAGCATAAATGTATGCTCTATGTTGTCCAGACAGCATAAATCTTTGTTGCGGAGGCTCTGTAGCATAAATTTATGCTCTATGTTGTCCAGACAGCATAAATCTATGTTGCGAAGGCACTGTAGCATAAATCAATGCTCTATGTTGTCCAGACAGCATAGATCTATGCTGCGGAGGCTCTGTAGCATAAATTTATGCTCTATGTTGTCCAGACAGCAAAAATCTATGTTGCGGAGAGTCTGTAGCATAAATTTATGCTCTATGTTGTCCAGACAGCATAGATCTATGCTGCGGAGGCTCTGTAGCATAAATTAATGCTCTATGTTGTCCAGACAGCATAAATCTATGTTGCGAAGGCACTGTAGCATAAATTTATGCTCTATGTTGTCCAGACAGCATAGATCTATGTTGCGGAGGCTCTGTAGCATAAATTTATGCTCTATGTTGTCCAGACAGCATAAATCTATGTTGCGAAGGCACTGTAGCATAAATTTATGCTCTATGTTGTCCAGACAGCATAAATCTATGTTGCGAAGGCTCTGTAGCATAAATCAATGCTCTATGTTGTCCAGACAGCATAAATCTATGTTGCGGAGGCTCTGTAGCATAAATTTATGCTCTATGTTGTCCAGACAGCATAAATCTATGTTGCGGAGGCTCTGTAGCATAAATTTATGCTCTATGTTGTCCAGACAGCATAAATCTATGTTGCGAAGGCACTGTAGCATAAATTTATGCTCTATGTTGTCCAGACAGCATAGATCTATGCTGCGGAGGCTCTGTAGCATAAATTTATGCTCTATGTTGTCCAGACAGCAAAAATCTATGTTGCGGAGAGTCTGTAGCATAAATTTATGCTCTATGTTGTCCAGACAGCATAGATCTATGCTGCGGAGGCTCTGTAGCATAAATTTATGCTCTATGTTGTCCAGACAGCATAAATCTATGTTGCGAGAGTCTGTAGCATAAATTTATGCTCTATGTTGTCCAGACAGCATAAATCTATGTTGCGGAGGCTCTGTAGCATAAATTTATGCGCTATGTTGTCCAGACAGCATAAATCTATGTTGCGAAGGCTCTGTAGCATAAATTTATGCTCTATGTTGTCCAGACAGCATAAATCTATGTTGCGAAGGCACTGTAGCATAAATCAATGCTCTATGTTGTCCAGACAGCATAGATCTATGCTGCGGAGGCTCTGTAGCATAAATTTATGCTCTATGTTGTCCAGACAGCATAAATCTATGTTGCGGAGGTCTGTAGCATAAATTTATGCTCTATGTTGTCCAGACAGCATAAATCTATGTTGCGAAGGCACTGTAGCATAAATCAATGCTCTATGTTGTCCAGACAGCATAGATCTATGCTGCGGAGGCTCTGTAGCATAAATTATGCTCTATGTTGTCCAGACAGCATAAATCTATGTTGCGGAGAGTCTGTAGCATAAATTTATGCTCTATGTTGTCCAGACAGCATAGATCTATGTTGCGGAGGCTCTGTAGCATAAATTTATGCTCTATGTTGTCCAGACAGCATAAATCTATGTTGCGGGAGTCTGTAGCATAAATTTATGCTCTATGTTGTCCAGACAGCATAAATCTATGTTGCGAAGGCTATGTAGCAAAAATTTATGCTTTCTGTTGTCCAGACAGCATAAATCTTTGTTGCGGAGGCTCTGTAGCATAAATTTATGCTCTATGTTGTCCAGACAGCATAAATCTATGTTGCGAAGGCACTGTAGCATAAATCAATGCTCTATGTTGTCCAGACAGCATAGATCTATGCTGCGGAGGCTCTGTAGCATAAATTTATGCTCTATATTGTCCAGACAGCATAAATCTATGTTGCGGAGGCTCTGTAGCATAAATTTATGCTCTATGTTGTCCAGACAGCATAAATCTATGTTGCGGAGGCTCTGTAGCATAAATTTATGCTCTATGTTGTCCAGACAGCATAAATCTTGTTGCGGAGGCTCTGTAGCATAAATTTATGCTCTATGTTGTCCAGACAGCATAAATCTATGTTGCGAAGGCACTGTAGCATAAATCAATGCTCTATGTTGTCCAGACAGCATAAATCTATGTTGCGGAGGCTCTGTAGCATAAATTTATGCTCTATGTTGTCCAGACA
Organism: Anopheles merus; assembly: GCF_017562075.2. Lineage (NCBI taxonomy): Eukaryota > Metazoa > Arthropoda > Insecta > Diptera > Culicidae > Anopheles > Anopheles merus. The sequence goes on along the minus strand of NW_024427945.1, from coordinate 646 downwards.
GCATAAATTATGTTGCGGAGGCTCTGTAGCATAAATTTATGCTCTATGTTGTCCAGACAGCATAAATCTATGTTGCGAAGGCACTGTAGCATAAATCAATGCTCTATGTTGTCCAGACAGCATAAATCTATGTTGCGGAGGCTCTGTAGCATAAATTTATGCTCTATGTTGTCCAGACAGCATAAATCTATGTTGCGAAGGCTCTGTAGCATAAATCAATGCTCTATGTTGTCCAGACAGCATAGATCTATGCTGCGGAGGCTCTGTAGCATAAATTTATGCTCTATGTTGTCCAGACAGCATAAATCTATGTTGCGGAGGCTCTGTAGCATAAATTTATGCTCTATGTTGTCCAGACAGCATAAATCTATGTTGCGGAGGCTCTGTAGCATAATTTATGCTCTATGTTGTCCAGACAGCATAAATCTATGTTGCGGAGGCTCTGTAGCATAAATTTATGCTCTATGTTGTCCAGACAGCATAAATCTATGTTGCGGAGGAGGCTTTAGCATAAATTTATGCTCTATGTTGTCCAGACAGCATAAAATCTATGTTGCGGAGAGCTCTGTAGCATAAATTATGACTTGTTTGTCCAAGAAAGCATAATCTATGTTGCGGAGGCTCTGTAGCATAAATTTATGCTATG